>NC_050461.1:61988271-62263762 GCF_903995425.1 Onychomys torridus
GTGGATAATTGTTTTGATGTGTTCTTGGAGTCTGTTCGCCAGAATTTTATTGAGTATTTTTGCATCAATGTTCATGAGGGAGATCAGTCTGTAATTCTCTTTCTTTGTTGCATCTTTGTTTGGTTTAGGAATGAGGGTAATTGTAGCCTCATAGGAGGAGTTTGGACATATTCCTTCTACTTCTATTGTGTGGAACAATTTAAAGAGTATTGGTATTAAGTCTTCTATGAAGATCTGGTAGAATTCTGCAGTGAAACCATCTGGTCCTGGGCTTTTTTTGCTTGGGAGACTTTTAATGACTGATTCTATTTCCTTAGGGATTATTGGACTATTTAAATGGTTTATCTGGTCTTGATTTAACATAGGTATGTGGTACCTATCCAGAAAATTATCCATTTCTTTTAGATTTTCCAGTTTTGTGGAGTAGAGGTTTTTAAGTATGACTTGATGATTCTCTGGATTTCCTCATTATCTGTTATGTCCCCTTTTTTGTTTCTGATTTTGTTAATTTGGATGCTCTCTCTCTGTCTTTTGGTTAGTTTAGATAAGGGCTTGCCTATCTTGTTGATCTTCTCAAAGAACCAAGTCTTTGTTTCATTAATCCTTTGTATTGTTCTCTTTATTTCTATTTTATTGATTTCAGCTCTCAATTTGATAATTTCCTGGTGTTTGTTCCTCCTGGGATACTTTGCTTCTTCCTGTTTAAGGGCTTTCAGGTGTGCTGTCAAGTCACTAGTGTGAAATTTCTCCAGCTTCTTTATGTGGGCATTCAGTGCTATGAATTTCCCTCTTAGCACTGCTTTCATAGTATCCCATAAGTTTGGGTATGTGGTGTATTCATTTTCATTGATCTCTAGTAAGTCTATAATTTCTTTCTTTATTTCTTCCTTAACCCATTGGTTATTCAGTCTTAACAGAGAATTCTCCACAGAGGAAATTCAAATGGATGAAAGACATTTAAGGAATTGCTCAACATCCCTAATTATGTGGGAAATGCAAATCAAAACGACTCTGAGATACCACCTTACACCTGTCAGAGTGGCTAAGATCAAAAACACAGAAGACAACTTATGCCAGAGAGGATGTGGAGCAAAGGGAACTCTCCTCTACTGCTGGTGGGAATGCAAGCTTGTACAGCCACTTTGGAAATCAATATGGTGCTTCCTTAGAAAATTGGGAATCCATCTCCCTCAAGACCCAGCAGTAGCACTCTTGGGCATATACCCAAGGAAGGCTCAATCATACCACAACGGCATTTGCTCAGTTATGTTCATATCAGCATTGTTTGTAATAGCCAGAAACTGGAAACAACCTAGATGCCCTTCAACTGAAGAATGGATAAAGAAAATATGGTACATATACACAATGGAGTACTACTCAGCAGAGAAAAACAATGACATCATGAGGTTTGCAGGCAAATGGATGAATCTAGAAAAAATAATCCTGAGTGAGTGTCCCAGATGCAGAAGGACAAACATGATATGTACTCACTCATCAGAGGATACTAGATGTAAAACAAAGATGACTAGACTGCTACACAACTCCAGGGAGGCTACCTAGAAAATGGGACCCTAGGAAAGACACGGGGATCACCCAATGACAGAGAAATGGATGAGATCTACATGAACAACCTGGAAGACAGTGGGAGTAATGAAGGGCAAGATTTGAGGGAAAGAAAGCTTAGAGGAGCAAGAGATCCCAGCTGGATCAAGAACAGAAAGGGAGAACGAGGAATAACAGACTATGATAAATGAAGACCACATGAAAACAGGAATAGGCAGAGTGCTCAAGAGGTCCCCAGAAATCCACAATGATGTATCCTCTGTAGACTTCTGGCAATAGTCGACAGAAAGCCTGATCTGACCTAGTCTGGTGGTCACATGACTAAACATCCTAACAGTCGTCTTGGGACTCTCATCCAATAACTGATGGAAGTGGATGCAGAGATCCTCAGCCAGGCCCCAGGTGGAGCTCCAGGCTTCCAACTGTCGAGAAAGAGGAGGGACTGTAAGAGCGTGAATTGTTGAATCCAAGATTGCAAAAAGCACAGGGACAAATAGCCAAACAAATGGAAGCACATGAATTATGAACCAATGGCTGTGGAGCCCCCAGCTGGATCAGACCCTCTGGATAAGTGAGACAATGAATAGCTTGATTTTTTTGGGAGGCATTTTGGCTGTGGGACCAGGATCTGTCCTTAGTGTATGAGCTGGCTGTTTCGAACCTTGGGCTTACACAGGGACACATGCTCAGCCTGGAAGGAGGGGACAGGACCTGCCTGTACTGAATCCACCAGGTTTAAATGAATCCCCAGGGGCGTCTTGGTCCTGGCGGACATGGGAATGGAGGGGAGGGGCTGGGGGAAAGTTAGGTGTGGGGGCAGGAGTGGGGAGGACAGGGGAACCCATGGTTGATGTATAAAATTAAAACACATAATAATAATAATAATAATAATAATAATAAAGCATTAATTTCATGATACATGAATTACCTCAATGTAGCTATACTACAAAAGAAAAATTATGCACATAGTGAAACATTTCTTTCCAATGGAAGTATATAAATCAGTTAATACCTGTGGGAATACACATGAAATGTGAAACATAGACTCTATAACACATAGGAATGTCAGGATTATATATATATGTGTGTGTGTGTGTGTGTGTGTGTGTGTGTGTGTGTTTGTGTATGTGCATGTATGTATGTGTGTATGTATCTCTCATATATAAATATATAAATATGTATACATATATATATATATATATATATATATATATATGAAAGTGAAGATAACGTTTTATTTAAGACATTCAGTACTTTACTACTTTATTGAAGGCAGTTTAAGTAGATTCTGTGCATTTTCAAACAACGATGTTTAGTATAAAATATACCCTCTATTTATATGTGAAATACAAGACATTTTTTTAAAAAGGGGAACATAGTCATTGTTAGAATTGTGACCTAAAAAACATTCTGTTGAGCAATTCTGGCCCTCCTGAGCCATCTTATTTCCACTTTCAGTCTCCAGAAGGTATAAAAGGCCCTGCTGAAAACCCTTTGAGAAAGGAACAACTTAGATTCTGTAGTAAAGAATGAAGTCAGGAAGTGATAGTCAGTTATGCACGTGAAAAACTGATCTAGCAATGGCTGGAAGATCAAGTATGAAAATTCCAGCTCTAACATAAAGAAGTTCAAGCAAATTTCATCTGAAAAAGCTTCCTACTAACACAGGAAGCAGTTACTTCATCCATATTATCTACCTGATACACAGCAAAGAGAACCATGAAAGTAGGAGTCTGAGGGTCTGAATCTAGAACCTCAGGTCTCTTTTATTAACCACGAGTTCCTGAGGGAGTAATAACTTCCTAGATTGATTAGTTAATTTAGAAGGCATTTAAACTCTCACATTAGTTATTTGAAATGAATTTAGTCTTTTAGAATGAACAATTTATACACAGTCTTACTTATTATACGAACACATTTTGCATTGTTTCAGCAGAGAAGAAGAAATGGTCTTCCATCCTCAGAGAATCAAAGCTGCAGACATGTGACAGTTTGCCACTGCCAGCAAATGACAATGCAGAAGTGAACTGTGTCCATGTGGAGAACCATGTGGAGAACCATGTGGAGAACCATGTGGAGAACCATGGGGAGAACCATGTGGAGGAGAACTATGTGGAGAACCATGTGGAGATCCATGTGGATTATTTCTCATCATGATGCTAGTGAAGAAGTGGCAAAATCACCTTAGTTTCTTTAATTCAGATAGTCTGTGGTTTGATATTGAAGTAACAGCTAAAAACATACCCTCTGAAGCATGAAGGTTGCTACTATGTGTCATAATAATTTCTTTTCAACAAAAATGCAGCTATATTTAAAAAGATTACTTTGTAGGCTGTGGTCCTTATTCCTGAATAGCAATATAAATGTATCTTTTAAATATTGTTCACCGATTCCTGATGCCAAATATCAACACTGACTCCACTTGTATTTAACAACCTCACTTGTCTTTAAACTTCAAGGCTTAGGCAATGAGTCAATGCTGGGATGTTTGTGGAAGGTACCAAATGAGGTTATAACCAAGAGTTTCAGAAAAGAGGGAGAGAGAGTGTGAGAGAAAAAGGACAGTCATTGGAAACCACACAGACAGAAATATTAAAAAATAAAAGGAACTGGCAATTAGCCAAGACTCCTAAAGCAGGAGTTCATGTGTAATACAGCTGTCCCTGTTTCTCACAGTGCAGCTGCTGGGGGATTTTACACATCCAAATTGACAAGTACTTCCATGCCGATGAATTTTATGGGTTATAATTCTTTAAGTTCAATTGTTTAAAGTACAATATACAAAAAATAGAAATCCCTAAGCCTTCCTTCCCCTACACTGAGATGAGTGAGTGGATACAGAAAGCTGGGGGAGTAGTTAGGAGTGGGAGCTAGAGGACACAACAAACTTCTAAGTCGGCTAGGTGTTAAAAGGGTCATACAACTTGTCCAGTGCTACACAGGTGGTAAAGAGACAGAGAGATTTTAACCTGAGTAGTATATTCCAGAATGTCGGTTCACACTGCATAAATTATAGTGTTGCTTAAAGAACTATTAGTACTACATATTAGTATTAGTAACATACAAACTGAGCAGTTGTACTTATGTATTGAAGAATATACATATACACACAAACTAAATACTTTAAGTGTTAATATGAATATTCAATAAATATTAATACTTAGGTTTTAAAATATGTACAATGTGTCTTTCCATTCCAGTGTCACATCCAGATGTGACATGGATGAACAAAGAAAACATGGTTTCTCACTAATTACTCTGATTTAACATGCAAACATCTACTAAAATACCACATTGTACCCTGTGAATATGAGCAGTTATTACATGTTAAGACACAGAAGCTTGCAGCCTGAGGAAACAGGATCACCTGAGGAAATAGCAAGGCGAGGTAGCTGCGGCTTGTTCTGTTTCTCTCATCTTTGAGCAATCACCCCAATAACTGGCCTCAGGTGTGATTTTATTAAAAAGACCTGTTAAGATTCCTGCTACATGCTAATCACATTTTTTGCAGTGTTCAAAGAGAAACAAATGTTAAATACACTGAATTGATTGTTTCACTTTATATACAAGTATCAAAGAGAAAATTATGGTTAATATTGACTATCAACATAATTGGGTATAGAGGTGCCTAAGACATGGGTAAGATGCATTTCTATTTCCAAAGAGGATTAATTGAAGGGAGCCTGCTCACTGAGTATACCCTCAACTTTCAAAGGCAGGGGGCTTGAATGAAGTTCTAAGAGAAGTAATGTGAAGTAGACATTTACTCTTTGTTCCTCCTGGATGCCATAATGTGAGATTGTCTGTTTTTCCATACCTTTCCACTGTGATTGACTGATACCTTTAAAACTGGGAGCCAAAGCAAATCTTTCATTTCCTGGGTTGCTTCACTATAGTTAACAAATAACTGACTAACACAACACAGCATCTCATCAGAAAACATACATTGAGTAAAAGAAAAAAGACTGTTTCTTACAAGTATGTGGCTCAGTTTTAGTAGTTTTAGCCTTTATAACTTGGTCACAGTTTGCAACTAAACCCTTTATTTATGCAATCCTGTATGGACACATATAAAGATATGCTTTAGGAAACAAAAAAAGTCACAACTCTTACATACACACAATTCTAAGCTGGTCTACTTTCTTTTGGCAGCATGGCCAAAGCTCAATATTAAAACAATTTATTTCGTTTGTTCTGTCTTGTGACCACACACACACACACACACACACACACACACACACCTGTGTGTAAGTAATCAGTCTTACTATGGGTTCTTCATTTGTAAGCCAATCCTAGATAAAAAAAAAATATTTAAAAATTTCATCTGTACTGAATATTTTCACATTAGTTCTTTCTTATCTTTATTTCCTAAGCAATCAAGTTAATTATAAGTAATCTAGGGATGATTTAATGTGTAGAAATATAGACAGCAACATTTTATCTTAGTGATTTGAGAATATATGAATTTTTATATTGGTTTTGGGTCTAAGCAGTAATTGCCCTCAGATAAAGAAGGATGACTATATACTCAAAACTACATAGATATTTAAATATTTGTAATATGTTCTTTTAATCAAATTCATAGGGCATATTGATTACAGTTTTTTGATATAGTTGCAATGTTTTTCTTTCTACCATTATATAATCAACATAAAAATGAATTCAAAGAGGAGAATCAAAGCTGCCTCATTTAATCAAAAATCCACTGCAGACTTGAGAAAGCAACGTAACTTTGATTTTGCATTTACTACAGGACAGTTGTTTGGTTTTAACCTCAGTGTTTTTATGAGCGAGATGTGTCATTGTCTTTGGAGCAGTGTACCTGCCATCAGGAGGCAATCAGATGCTGTAGGGTGACTTTTTACAGGGGCAGAAAAGGAGTCTTATCTTTACAAATGCTACAACTTTAGCTGCAGATAAAAGACATTACCCAATGCACTGACAAAGAAGTCCAGGTAGCCCCTGGCTTTGTCCCAGGGCTTCTGTCTATGACCTTTGCCAACAATTCTTGTATAATTTTTATTTCACAGAGGAAATCATTATGAAAACAAGGGAGGAATAAATAGAATAATCAGCTGGAATTATGTGGCAATTAGATAGTTAATTAATGCCTTGTCCTAGCTCTTAATCATTCATCTGTTATTCAGTATAATCAAGGTTATTTGGTTTTGCTGATTCTTTTCGATGTAATTAGTCAGACATCAGGTCTTAGAAAGGGTAGAGAATTGGATGGTCTTATCAATATTCAGTTCAGGGTTTATAAAAGGAAACTCTGAAAACAAAACAAATGCTCTTTAATAGGGAATATGAGAGGAAAATGAGGCTTCCTTGTTTTTGTTAACTCATTAATCTCTAGTGAGATGCAAGTATTGATATAAGAATGCTTTATCATATATTTTTGGTTGTGAGCCTAGCCTTTAACAGCTGAGCTATCCCTCCAGCCCAATCATAAATGATATGATGAATGTGGAAACAGGAAAAGGTGCTAAACAAAACATTCAAGGAGAAAGTATTTTTGGAGCTCCATTTTTCTTAGTTTACTAGATTTTGTATACTACTGAAATACAATTAGTTTATAGAAATAAATTAAAAGTTCTAGTTTATAAAAGAAATAGTTGAAATATGAATGCAGTTAATAAAATTATTTTGTTTTAATTATATAGCTTTACATGTATTGATAACTTTGCTTTACAGTAATATTTGGGTAAATATGATTTCTCATTGATATCTATGTTTTCTTAGAAAGTAGAAAAACATTAGGAAGATTATATGTTTTTATACTACTTAATGCTAATCTGAAAAGATAGAAATTAGTGAAAATTAAAGAAATGCATTAAAGGATAGCATGCAAAGGAATATATAGAGTAACCATCTATATACATAAACATTAAGGAAAGGATATTTTTTAAATGTTGAAAATATATAAGATTCTAAAACAGAGGTATCTGAGGAGCTATTGGCAGTTAATGGTAATTAGGAGAGAAAGAGAGCCATTTTTCTTCTGAGGTGAGGCCCATGCTCTAACTCATGAATCCATACCCATGCATATGTGGGCAACATTATTTGGACTCAGTAGGTTACTGAATATAAAGATATAGAAGTATGGAGTTGGAAGGGGGAATGTGAGGTGTCCTAGAGGAGTTGGACAAGAGGTGTAGGGGAAAATATGATCAAAATTCATTGCTTATATTTATGAAATTCTCAAAGAATAAATAAATAGTATATAACAACTTTGTGGATAATATTAATCCATGTTATAAAGGGCTGGGAAGTCTTCTCATAGAATCAAGGTTCTATTCTATTCTTTCTGACAGTAAGATGTGTATCATAGTATCTATTTGTTAAACAAATTATGGTCTTCAAAGGAAATTCTATCAATTGATTTCAGTTGCAATAATGTATGCCATGCATAAAACCATTCACAAGAAAGCAAACAACCTGATTCCTGATTGTAATTCTGGAAAAATTATTGGCTTATGTCCTTGACAAAATAATTCAACAAAAACCAGAATATCAAACATTATTGTAGATTAATCCCAAAGAAAAATTTTTAAATTTCTAAAATTGGTATTTCCTATTATTTTTGCATCTTATTCAGTAGTGGACCAAATATCCACTATTTTCCTATAAAAGAATGATTAATACCTTACAGAAGGAAATAAAATATTGAAATAAATGAGCAAATGACTAGTCCTATTTAAATATCAAATTTCAGAATTCATATAGATTATACTAATATGCTAGATTTTAATGGCACAATGTTACAACAAAATCCATTAGCTTCTGGAAATCAGGAGTTTCATACATGTGCATCTCCCCATTAGTGTAAACTAAAACAGGGCAAATGTCATCAGCATAGAGAACCTGTAATGCCAGTGAGGAGTAAAAGTCCTTTTCAGATTGTAGCTGAACCTACACTTCATGTCACTGTTCTTTCTCATTCAATACACAGATATTGGTTATAGAGCTTATTTGTTTAATTTTTTTCTAAACATACACTTAAATTTTATTCTTTCTTTCTTTATTTTTATAATTTAATTTAATTTTACATATCAGCCATGGGTTCCCCTGTCCTCCCCCCTCGCGCCCCTGCCCCTGCCTTTCGCACAGCCCCTCCCCCCATTCCCATCTCCTCCAGGGCAAAGACTCCCCAGGGATTCAGCTCAACCTGGTAGATTCAGTCAGTACAGGCAGGTCCAGCCCCCTCCTCCCAGGCTGAGCAAAGTGTCCCTGTGTAAGCCCAAGGTTCCAAACAGCCAGTTCATGCTCTAAGGACAGGTCCTGGTCCCACAACCTGGATGCCTCCCAAACAGTTCAAGGTATTCAATTGTCTCACTTATCCAGAGGGCCTGATCCAGTTGGGGGCTCCTCAGCTTTTGGTTCATAGTTCATGTGTTTGGCTTTTTGTCCCTGTGCTTTTTCCAATCTTGGTCTCAACAATTCTCACTCATAAAATCCCTCCTCTTTCTCGCCAATTGGACTCCTGGAGCTCCTCCTGGGGCCTGGCCAAGGATCTCTGCATCCACTTCCATCAGTTGTTGGATGAGAGTTCAAACACACCAGTGAGGGTGTTTGGCCATCCGATCACCAGACTAGGTCAGTTCGGGCTTTCTCTCGACCATTGCCAGTAGTCTACAGTGGAGGTACCTTTGTGGATTTCTGGGGACCTCTCTAGCACTTTGAGAAAAACAATGATATCATGAGGTTTGCAGGCAAATGGATGGATCTAGAAAAATCATCCTGAGTGAGGTAACCCAGACTCAGAAAGATAAACATGGTATGTACTCACTCATAGTAGGATACTAGATGTAAAACAAAGATGACTAGACTGCTAATCACAACTCCAGGGAGGCTACCTAGAAAACAGGACCCTAAGAAAGACACAGGGATCGCCCAATGACAGAGAAATGGATGAGATCTACATGAACAACCTGGATATGAGTGGGGGTAATGAAGGGCAAGGTTTGAGGGAAAGAAAGCTTAGGGGAGCAGGAGATCCCAGCTGGATCAAGAACAGGGAGGGAGAATGAGGAATAACAGACCATGATAAATGAAGACCACATGAGAATAAAGTTTATTCTTAAATGAAAAGATACCTACAGTTATGACACAACGGTGACAGAATATATTCTATTGAGTTATAGAGTAATTTTAATAATTTTTGTAACATTACTGAGTTTCAAAACTGTGAATTCTTGCCCCTCCCTACAATTCATTTACAAAACAACAGTCTTCCCCAAGAAAGTATATGCCAAATGGTCAGCCCTAAAAATATACAACTGAGTAATACTACATAGAGTGAGCAAGCTATAATTAGGAATATGTATATATACATACACATAAATGCATGCAACAATTAATGAAAAAAGAGGCTATGAATTTGAAAGAGATAAGGAGTATGTGAGAAGGCTTAGAGGAAGGAAAGGGATAAAAAAATAAAAGGACAAAGTAATTAAAACTTACCCATTAAATAAATGAATAATCACAAATGCAAACCATAAATATATCAGTTAAGATAGAAAAAACCCACCAGGCCTCATTTTATAATCTTGTTTTATATTTCATAAATCAGAAAATATTTTTTTTCTCCTGAGAGAAATGAAAAATGCATCATAAAGCACATAGCTGTCATGAATTTTATCTGTAGATGAAGACTGTCCTGAAATTTATGTTATTTTAGAACAATATAAAAACAAAACATCACTGCAATTCAATCTCAAAATATTGTTGATGCTTCATATTAACGAGCTACTACATGTGAAATATTGGACTCAGACAGCTGCTTGTGCCAAAGCAGACCAGGCTGTGAAAATCAGTGTAGTCATGTGCCTCTTTCAGGAAAAAGAGGCAATTCCTAAGGTTATATATTTAAGAATGACAAGATAATTCAAAATTCACAAGGTAGAGCAGTACATCTCTAGGTAGGGTATGTAGCATTCCTTTGCTCTATCCTTTGCAGTGTTGAGTGTCTGGTCCATTTGTGCTTTCTTCTCCCCATGCAGACCAGAGACAGAAAGACTCACTTTTCTTCTTGCTACTTACTTCACTGTATTTGCTCATCATAGCACTGTCTGTGCAGCCCTGCTCCACAGTACCTAGGATTTAAGTATAAAGATATTTAAGGCAGTATTTTATTTTTTACTTGCTTTTTAAATAACCCAATATTATGATACATATCAAATATGAACACACACCTTAGAGCTTTACAGTAATGATAATAGATAAAAGTAGTGTGATTGTAGAAAGGATTCTGTTTTTGCCTTTCCTTTTTAGTGGGACTTGTTTTATCGGATACTATTTGCCACTAATTACGTTTTTCTAGACATCTAAACATTTGACTTCTGTATTCATATTTGCAAGAGGACAAAATGTTTCTCATGACTTTTGTGCCCATGCTATCCTGGAAGCAAGTTCCTAAACGTCTTTGGATGAGGCCAACAGAAGAATGCTCTTCTGTACATAGCAACAGACTTGGAAAGTAAGGACTGAGAATAACCGTCTTAACTTTCAGAGTAGCCAATTTCATGAGTGAGTTGAGTGCAAAGTTTTGAGTTTTCAGAGACAAAAGCAAACATTTGGCCAATAATTTTCTTTCTATTCCCAAGAAATATAGGCCTAAAGTTAATGCAAAATATGAAATGGGAAGCTTTGAGCAAATCTCTCCTCATTTTTGGAATTTCTGAAGAAAGGACACTATGTCTTGACCATTATATTCTTAATAAGCCATCAAAAACAGAAGAAACTCTGTTTTCTTGCTTGAGCTGCTGGGCACATTATCTACAGGTAAGTAAACCTGGTGTTTTTAGATTTTGAGGACATATTATATTCCTCCTATTTGTCTTTTGTTTGGACACTTATGCCAGGGATCTTTTCATTTTATTTATTTGTTGGAGATGCTCTTTTTTTTATTAATTTTTTAATTCATTTTACATAGCAGCCAAAGATTCCCCCTCTCTCTCTCCTTCCACCCCCAGCATTCCTCCCTCGCAACCCATTCCCCATTCCTTTCTCAAAGTAAGGCCTCCCATGGGGAGTCAGCAGAGCCTGGTACAATCAGTTGAGGCAGGCCCAAGCCCCTCCCCTTATATCAAGGCTGTGCAAGGTGTCCTACCATAGGAAGTGGGCTCCAAAAACCAGCTCATGCACCAGGGATGGATCCTGATTCTACTGCCTGGGGACTCCTTAAGCAGATCAAGTTACACAACTGTCTCATTTTTCAGAGGGCCTAGTCCAGTCCCATGGAGGCTCCACAGCTGTTGGTCTAAAGTTCATGAGTTCCCACTAGTTTGGTTTGGTTGTCTCTGTAGGTTTCCCCATCATGATCTTGATGTCCCTTGTTCATAGAATCCCTCTTCTCTCTCTTTGACTGAATTCTTGAGTTCAGCCTGGTGCTTGGCTGTGGATCTCTGCATCTGCTTCCATCAGTTACTGGATGAAGGCTCTATGATGACAGTTAGGGTATTCACCGATCTGATTATTGGAGTAAGCCAGTTCAGGCACCCTCTCCACTATTGCTAGTATCTAAACTAGGGTCATCCTTGTGGACTTGGGAATCTGGTATCTCCCTCTATCATGGTATCACTTTCATTGTCCTCTCACTACATCATTGTTCCAACTTGACCATCCTGTTCCCTTATGTTCTCATCCCCCATCCCCTACACTTCATTGCTGCCCCCCCATCTCCAGTTTACTTATGGAGATACCATCTATTTTTCCTTCCCAGGACGATCCATGCATCCCTCTTATGGTCCTCCTTGTTATTTAGCTTCTCTGGAGCTTTGGGTTGCAGCTTATGGGTGAGTATATACCATGTTTGTCCTTCTGAGTCAGGGTTACCTCACTCTGTGATATTTTCTAGATTCCATCCATTTGCCTGCAAATTTCATGATGCCATTGTTTTTTTACTTCTGAGTACTACTCCAGTGTGTATATGTAACACATTTTCTTTATCCATTCTTTGGTTGAGAGGCATCTAGGTTGTTTCCATGAATAATGCTACTATGAACATACTTAAGCATGTATCATTTTGGTATGATCGAGCATTTCTTGGGTATATGCCTGAGAGTGGTATAGTTGGGTCTTGAGGTAGATTGATTCCCAATCCTAAGAAACTATAAGACAGTATTTTAATTGCAAATGATATCTTTAAATTTAATGTAAAGATATATTTTTGTGTTGTGAATTTTATTCAACAATCAACACTCCCGTTAAATTAATCTATAAAAGAAAATACTTGAACAAGAAAATGTATAATTACATGTTTAATTGATATTTAAGAAAGACATTTAATGTGTTCATAATTTTTTACTATGACTACAGAAGATCTTAAAGGTACAAAAGAAGATATAAATATGTAAAGGAAAAGATCCATATATAACAAGAAAGGTATTTAGTGAATAAAAGGAGGATGATTTCCTTAAAAAAAAAATGGTACTGAGAACACTGACTGACTAAAGTAAACTTTAAACCATACATCATATCAGGTTAAATTGTATATGGCATTTTTTTCCCTAGGCATAGGCAGACACAGAACACAAAATTGAAAATTACCATAAAAGAAACTGTTATATTGAGTTTAATAAAAACTTAAACCTCCTCTACTCATTAAAAAATATAACTAAAATTGAGACACTAGTACAAAATGGAGGAGCATTAATATATATCACAAAGGAATTATACCCAGAATATGTGTAAAAAGCTGAATTGTGTTCACATATATAGTAATAATGCTATGTGCAATATGTATTAATAGATATTTTCAGTATAAACCATAAATAGTCCATACAAATAGGAAAAGCATTGAACAAATGAAAATGAGATGTCATTCATACAGAAACCAAAGTTTCCTAAAACTAAAAGACAAAATGAAATCCAATGGAGATGTGGAGCATTGAACTCTCATGCATTTTTGGTAAAAATGTGAATAGTACAAACACTAGATAGGATAACATAGGCAAAGTGTGATAGACTACTAGTTCCATGGGCCTTTGAATAATAAAAATATCAGAAGAGAAATAGGTTGGATTTGGGGGAAATTAATAATGTTGGTTAACAATAGGGAAATATGTGAAATAGGAAAAATGGCAAATATATCATTTCAAAGTCACTCGATCAGAGAGACTTGTGCAAGAGGCAACCATGTTCTGTTCTTTGTCTTCGGTATTAGACAGTTAATAAGTATTTTATATGAGTGCTCTCATCTATGCTGCTCCACAGCTTGATGTGGAGAATAGTATTACTCTCATTCCCATGAGGAAACCAGTATTCAGAAAGTTCGAGGACGTGCTCACATTTACAGATGCTAAGTGTTTGAGTCAGGATTTCAACTAATTTCTTTCTGGCCCCAGGCCATCATTATTCTTACTCTAAGTTTTCCAGTGACAAAACTGAATGTCCAATTTTCATTTTAAAGTGACTGATATGCTGTAAGGCAATATTACAGAATCTCTACTAATTAAAATACTATATAGTTGGAGGATGTATTTGTCAGGGTTCTCTAGAGTAACAGAACTTACAGAATGAATCTTTCTCCTCTCTCTCTCTCTCTCTCTCTCTCTGGTGTGTGTGTGTGTGTGTGTGTGTGTGTGTGTGTGTGTGTTTTCTCTGGAATTTATTGAAAAATACAGGCTGCAGTCTAGCTAATCCAAAAATGGCTGGCTGTGAATGGAAAGTCCAGGAATCCAGTAGTTGCTCTGTCCATAAGGTTGGACAGCTGGTCTTCAGTTTATACTGGAATCCCAAAGAAGTAGGCTTCGAGGGCAGTGAAGGAATGGATGGGATAGCAAGGTGAGGGCAAAAAGGCCAAGAACAAAATTGTCCTTCCTACATGTCTTCATGTAGGTTTCCAGAAGAAGGTGTGGCTCCAGTTTAAGTTGTATCTTCATGCTTCAAAGATCCAGACTGGAAGTGGATTCACAAAAGCAAAAATAATATCTCACAGGTGTGCTCTCCATTTTGGATTGTAGTTCATTCCAGATGTAGTCAAGTTGACATCCAACAGTAGCCATCACAGTATGGAATAAAAAGAACATGAAATTCTAATGCCACAGTTACTATCTGAAAAAGTGTCATACCATTTCTTTGTATTATAAAGCATGATACAGTGAAATGAAACTATAATTTGCCACCTACCATTTTTATTAGGACAATAGACAGCAGTTAACATGAACTTGCTTTCTGATTCATATAGCTGGTATCTGTACCAGGCAGAAAACAGAACAGGAATTCTTCTATGTGGCTGCCTTTGCATATAGCAAATTACTTCTGTGATCTGTATCCTTATTGATTAAAAACTTCACTTCCAGAGGAGTATAAAAAATAAAATAAAATAAAAACTATCAAGAAAGAATAAAAAGACGAGAAGAGTGGTTTACACTGATAAATGCAGACCAAATTAAATGTCTTAGCCAGAACTAGACACAAGAGTGTTTCTAGAATGCATAATGGAGACTTGGTTTTCAGACCATTTTTCAAATGAGACAAAATTTACATGCATATAAAGAAGAATGTTATTCATGCATTTTGTGTGCTCTCAATATCAGAGAGCCATGACTTCATTGAAGTTCTGTTGTGTTGTTGTCTTAGGCCAGATGAGCCACAGAGAACCAAAAGAAGTCTCCAAAACTGAAGAGGAATAATTCTTGCCTCTTCTAGATGCTACAAGCTATCAAATAAAAGGCCCAATGCCAGGTGTAGGACTCTTCCTTTTTAGTTGTCTGTGGGACCCTAAAGACAGCCCAAACAATATAGGTTATTGTTATTACTCTTGATTACCCTTCAGAAATTGGTGGTAAGACCTGATTGTTGAAGAGTCTACCTAATCGGGTCATTGAACACGGAGAAATGAAGCTGGGAATGTAGCAAGAGGGATATAGTGCAAGTTGAATGGAAAGGAGTGGGGTGGATTTGATCAAAACCCATATACATGTATGGAATTCTCAAACAATACATTTTTTAAAAAGTGTGCTGATTTGAATAATTTGACTGTAGATGAAGAACTGAGATCTCACCAATGACAAGTTGGAGGGAAATTGACAATTGAGAGGGAAAAAGCAAAGATAAAAATAGACGCCAAAGAGAATTTCTGAATCTAAAAAAAGCAAGTTCTACATTTGAATTTATGAAAACAATAAATCTGACATGGAGGAATTGAAGAGCTTGGTATCTGGCTCAGTGTTCAATATGTTTCTAGCATACCTGAGACCTGAGGCTGAATAGAACCAAGAAGGAAAGATGTATGGAATGTATGAAATAACTTTACTAGAACACTAGAAATACAGAACTGCTAACTTATGCCAGAGTCATAGAAGTTCTGAAAATGAGAATAAAATAACTAGAATAGAAATAATAATAAAGTGCTTCATAGACAAAACAAAATAAAAACAAAACTCTGAGTGATAACTACATGTCTGAATGTAAATGTCAAAATTACTCTTAAAATTTTAGGCACCAGCTAGGAGCAAAGGAACCTATATATACACATTCTAACAATTTTTGTCATTATGATGATAAAGAAAAAGAACAGCTAAGTTCTGATGAAATGTGTCACTCTAAGGTTTCTCAAAACTTGGCATTTTATAGAAAATGGAACAAGGATTACAGAGATTTTAAAATAAAGTATGTTATTACATTGTGTGGGTAAACAGAGTCCAATGATCCCAGAGATCTCTGCAAAATGGTATAAAACATAGGCCTTACATTAGCTCACCAAAGAAGGAAAGCAAATGAGGGTGATGTTTGAATAAGAATGGCCCCACAGGCTCATAGATTTGATTGCTTGGTCATTAGGGAGTTGCATTATTTGAAGGAATCAGGAGGTGTGGCCTTGTTGAAAGAAGTGTGTCACTGGCTTTGAGATTTCAAGAACAAAAGCCAGGCCCAAAGAATCTCTCTTTCTTCCTGCTGCTTGTGATCCAGTTGTAGAATCCTACGCTCCTTCTCCAGCACCATCTGCCTGCAGGCTGCCATGCCTCCTGTTAATGCTGATAATGGACTAAACCTTTTAAAAACCAAGCAAGCCTCCAGTTAAGTGCTTTCCTTTATAATAGTTGCCATAGTCATGGTATCTCTTCACAGCAATATAACATTGACTAAGACAGTATTTACTCAACAACTTCTAGCACTTATTGGTAGAATGATGGCTCTGGTTAATGTCTGTTCAAAGCACTGGCCACACATTGTAAAGCATAAAGAGCAGAGTAGATCTGGGATCCAGAATCCTCATGTAGAAATGCAAAAGCTGGTGCCTGAAAATGTGGTTTATGTGCCTGAAATCAGAGTTTTAAAGTGCAACAGTGTGAACCAAAAGCATTGCTGGGAAGTCACACTCATTTTATATTTGCTGAAATTCTCTTATGTATAGAGGCAAAAACTGTATAATCAAAGAATCAGAAGTTTGAAATAGTTTGTGGACTGGGTTAGTGTTTTCTTACTATGTATGAGGCTTTAATCTCTAGCATTCTCTCTCTCTCTCTCTCTCTCTCTCTCTCTCTCTCTCACACTCACACACACACACACACACACACACACACACACACACACACTAATTAACTGATTACTGGAAGTAAGTATTACACCTGAACAAGTGATCAATCAGAATACTGCATAAGACTCAAGGATTAGTAGCATAAAGGATATCAGGACTGTCATGTGAGATGTCCAACAAGTTCCATCTCTACTTAGAGTATCTTAAGGTAAAATATTTGCAAATTATTCTCAATTTCTTAAGTAGACATTAATGTCTTTTCAATAAAATAGGAATGACCATCCACTGAATTTTTGGAGTATATTGGATGGTTCTAAGTACTTGATATATATTATTCCATTCCATTCTCAGAACATTTCTGTGAAGAAAATATTGTTATCCACACTTACAAAGGAGGCAAATAAATTAACTGTAGCACAGAAAGTAAATGACTGAGAAATGAATCCTTTCAGTCTACCTTGAAATGTGCTCTTTTCAGAGTGATGTCTGGTTAAGGCACAAGAGAGAAGTAATCTGGATGCAAGTGTCCTTAGAACATTCTTTTTCTTGCTGTGTTTATTTACCTCCTCACTGTATAATAGAAGGCTTTTGCAGAATAAGAACTCAACATATATTTGTCAAATGCTGACTTCCATTATAAGTTGTTTTCTATCAATATAAGAAATACTGTGGAGAGTAATAAATACTTCCAGAAAAAAATTAAATACAGCACACTAACACAAAAATATCATTTAATATAAAAAGTATGATGTAAGGAAAAATAAACAAAAACATATAAAGAACAAGTCTATAAAAAAAACCCCAAGAACATTAATTTTGAAAACAGGCAGCTCAAAATCTTCATTAAATTTGGGACTCCTAATAATGGGAGTGGGGCATCTCTGACTCTTTTGTCTGCTATTGAGACCCTTTTCCTTCTACTGGGTTGCCTCAGCTAGCCTTGATATGAAAGTTTGTGCCTAGTCTTATTGTATCTTGGTATGCCATGTTTGGTGGATATTCCTGGTAGGCCTGCTCTTTTCTGAAGGGAAATGGAGGAGCAGAGGATCCTGGGTAGAGGTGAGGTTGGGTGGGGAAAAATGGGAGGAGTGGAGGGAGATGAAACTTTGGCTAAGATGTATTGTAAACAAAAAATAAAAAATAAAATTCTCAGTAGGTATCACTCATGGAGGATTTATTTCACTGCCTAAAAAGTAGCTCAATGTTTCTCTACAGACAAATCAATGGTCCATCTGTCTTTGCCTTGGGCTTTGTGAATGACAGCTAAATGCATTTGTTACAGCTTTGTCATCTGAACAGAACTTTCAACAAATTCTTCAAATACAACTTGTGGTAGCAAAGAATCAATTGTTGATCACTCTTAAGTCTCCTGAATAATTAAATAATATTCTTTGAATAAAGTCATAGTTTATTCTTTCTAGAATTTGAAATGGTGCCACTTTCAAATCTTGTTAAAATGATTTCCATGTTTTTAAAGACCTCTTCCTTGCGCGATGATTCGCAGCCACCTGGGAGGCATCTGCTGTTTGTTTCATCCTTCTGGAATGACTGGTATTATTTGGCCTCCAGCTAGAAGGGTACCCGTCATGTAAATAGCTTTCAACATCCAGGAAAGCCAAGACCATGGCCAATAAGTAGGCATATCAGGTTAACATTAGATCATGATTTTCTCCATCCCTGCCATGAAAGAGATAGTTTTAGCCTGGAAAACCCCTTGACCATGAAAAATTAAAATTATAAATGACTTTATGTAAACATCTAGTAATAATTGTATGCTAACAATTCATAATTACCAAATGCTGCATGAAAATTGGTGAAATATTTTCTTTAGTTTATTTTGGTTTTCTTTAGGGTTTGATATCTTTATCTGAGTTTCAATTTTTTTCCATTTAGAAATAGGATCTGGCTACATTGTCCAGGCTTTCTTCAAACTCATAATTCTTTTTCTTCATCCTTTTGATTGCTGGGATTTCAGGACTATGGTATATATTAAATATTTATTTACATATATTCTTATGCTTTTTCCCAGCTACACACTAGAAAGACATTTCTTGAAGGCTATGTACCAAATCAAATGTAAAACATTTTTGTATTCCACAAACTACTAATAAAGACAGCAAACTCAAATGACACTTTTCTTAAATCCTTGACATTATGAAGGATTATAATTTATCAACAGTAATATGGCCATATATTTTTAGATGTAATTTTCATTTTATATTATTTCAGAAAGAATATAATTAGATAATTATTTCCTTTTATTCACTTACCCAGGAATCTTGCTCTTGAGTGTGAAGGCAATGGACCATCACTAACACATGCCAACTGCACGTTGTCTTATGTATGTTTGTATACTGCTCCTTGGGTAAGGGATCTTATTACTAATTTAAATTTATTTTAGTATAGCCCATCTTGTCAGTGGCTACATTACTGAAAAATAACAATGAGTTGTAAATCTGACCCTTGTATGAATTCGCTATCACTAAACATGTTTAAAAATTGGAAGAAAGAGAAATAACAACAAAATACATAGAAACTCTAGAATATGGGATCAATCTGAGACTGGTGAAGGTATCATTTCCAGAAGAAAACAAAATCACAGAGAAGAAAAACATTTTTAGCAACACAGTAATGACAGGAATAAAGGCCTGTCAAAGAGACAGAAGTCACCTACGTCAGAGGTGTCTGTCAGAGAATTCTATTGTTTGCTCCTACTTCAGTTCCCGAGGTAGTGAGTCTGTGCCAAAGTTCAGTCTGTATTATCTTTGTACCTTTTATGGACCACTCTGTTAGTAAATAAAGTTTTTTTTTTTTATTGTTTTCAAGAGACTAAAGATCAGTATCCACAATATGGTCACTTTAATTCTTCACAGTTTGGGAGGGGAGGCCAATTTTCAGGATGGAAAATACTTTACTTTGCTAGCAATTACCACCTTAACACAAATATAAGCCTGGCTTAGTGTATATTTTTTAATATAGAAAGTTTACAGGAAAGCATTAGTACACTGTTCAAAAGGAAAACAAAATAAAAATGGTGAGCTTATAAGTACATACAGGCAGCCATTTAGTTCAACATTAAGGCAGTTCTTGTTGTTACATTCCATCCCCCAAATATAATATAGAGTGAAATATCAGAATTGAGATTATTCTTAAGCCTATGTACAATAATATGTAAACCATAGTTTTGTTATATGTTGGAGACCATTTTTAGGTTTCCTAATGGTTTTACCCAGCAGGTCTGCATACAGAGGATGATTGGAACAATGGTCCCAAGAACAGATGTCTGAAATGGTCTGCACTTGGCTGTTCTGGGGGGTAGTGGTCTTCTGCTCCACCTCTTGACATTCCTCTAAATACCCTGAGGCAGAGACAGTTGGGCCCAACAGATTAGGATCCAGGCCCTCTTGAGGCTATCCTGCATTTTCTACCTTTTTCTCTCCCCTCTATCCTTCTAACTAATATTTCCTGCTGCTTCTACTCAAGAGTACTTTGGGAAAATGTGGGGTTGAGGGATGGCCCTCCACAGTTATGTAGCATTACTCCAGTGATTTAAGACTTTAAGATAAACTTCTGGTGAAAACTAACTTCCAGTGTTGGCAGATCCCCAGGGCTTATGTGAAACATCTGAATGGAAACTTATGTCATAATTTTTCTCAATTATAAATTTTATCTCAATAACAAAAAATGATATGTTGAACTGGCTGCTTTCTCTTTTCTCAAACAAAACAAAAAACCTGAAAACAATCTTCCAACAAAATCATGCTTCACTGAAACCCTATTAGCTCTGTCCATGCATGCTGAATGTTCTCATGTTTCCTACTCTTCGTCATGAGTCAATAACTCACCCTCCAGACTTTGAAAGAAATCCTGTAGTTGGAAAAATGCAAGATAAAAGAAAAATCTAAGCCGGGCAATGGTGCATGCCTTTAATCCCAGCACTAAGGAGGCAGAGCCACGTGGATATCTGTGAGTTCAAGGCCAGCCTGATCTACAGAGCAAGATCCAGGACAGGCTCCAAAACTACACAGAGAAACCCTATCTCGAAAAACAAACAAACAAAAAACAAGAACAACATTTAGCTTTGTCAATATGAGTTTACTTGAGAATGATGAACTGTTGAGACATCAAATGATATGCTTGTACGTGGGAATACAATGTTAGTTTTATAACTTCTTGTCTGTACTAATGAAATTCTCTCAATTTTCCAACATTTTTTCAAGTTGAAGCATCTCCTTCTATATGTAGCTTTTTTCATCTCACCAAATGTAAACAATCTTCACAGATATCTGTGACCATAGATACTTCAGACTTCTCACTGCTCTTGGAACTTTGTTATAATAAGATTTTTCCAGTACATTTGAGTGAAATGAAAACAACTCTTATGAATATTTGCATAAGAAACATAATCAACCTTTAATTCTATCACCTAAAATTTCTAATAATATTTAAGAATTATGACTTTTCTTCAGTCTTCAGTTCCATTATGTTCTCACAGCTTCCAACTGCTTGTGGGGATGAAATGCAGGGGATTTTTATAGCCACATTGATTTAACAATCATCTTTATCTCCTGTAAAAGCCAATGCAGACTTAGAGTATAATTGTTCAGGGACTATGTGCCTGTTACACTGGGTCAATCATCTGTCTGAAACTAAACTGGATGACAATGATTTCAATTCCTTGGGAGTTCCAATTGTCCATAAAGCTAACAACAGTTTGTGGTGTATGTAGCAATTTTCCAATGACCTTTGAAATTTACACAAATGTCTTAATTTATATGAAAAAAATCATTATGGCCACTCAAAGATTTATATCTAACCTATTCAATATATGGTGGAATAGCAGATCAGTGAAAATGAGAATACCCAAAAGTTCCAAATTTTAGTTCTAACAGAGTACATAATTCTCTAGTAAATGTTTAACCACCTTTCCTAGTGTTCACAGAGTTATAATTTAGTTCTTTCAGTATAATGTTTATGTTCCTAAAGTAAAAGCTTTTAATTTAATTTGTACTATATCAATGTACTATTTTAATGAAAGCCACACTCCAGCAACCAAAACAAACTTAAACACTTCTTTGAACACAAAAAGTAGCATAAAAATAATGCACTGGTGAAATGCTGCTTATAACAGACCTCTCAAACCATTACTAATTTAAAAAATAATCATTTGAAAATCTTAATATAGCAATGCATTAAAACATAGAAGAACTGAAAGGGGAAACACATACTGCCATCATCAGGTTTTGCCAGCTCTGTCATCCAAATACATACCTATTTTATTTCTTCTAATGTCTAAACTTATACCAGGACTTGTGTGACACTTGTGTCCCAAGTGACAGCCATCCTTGCACTTCTTTTGTTTTCCTAAATTATGTTCTCCACAAGGCAACTAGAGCTTTTTTTCTTTTAATCTAGATTTTATTATGTAACCCAGGCTGACCTCAAACTAATGCTAATCCTCCTACCTCAGCCTTCCAACTGCCAAGTTTGCAGATCTATTCCCTCCTAGCTGTATAAAAGTTCTTTATAAGGTATAAATAGTATTGATACTTTAAGTATGGTAGTTATTTACATACTTATAATACTTAAATGATTTCTAACTGCAACTGAGTAATATTCACCTCATTTGAACAATGCAGGGCTACACATTAAGTGTCATGCCAGGCCCCCTAGCATGCAGTCTTGCACACCTTACAATCCCTTGAATACCCAGGCTTGACAATTTTTCAGTTCATAAAACTTGGCAAACTTGCTTATTCTTTACTTTCTGCTGATGAGTTTCTGTGCTTTTTAGCAATTCCATGAGCCTTGAATACAGTGTTGTTAGAGCTAGCAGATAATGCAACTAAATGTGGTTGAAACATTAAGTTGATGAACTCTTATCATAACCTACTTCATCTGGCAGGCACACACCTTCATTTCCATTGCATCAGAGGCAGAAGGAGAGGCAGAGGAAGAGGGATGCCTGTGAGTTCAAGGCCATCTAGGACTACATAACTAGTTTTACTTAAAGTCACAGCTGGCACATTATATATGCATCATTATCAGATCAAGACTCTAATAGGAGTGGAAGACTTGAAAGGAGCTTCAGAATTTAGCCATTACATAGGTGAGTATTCTTTCTTCAAATATAGCTTAGAAACAATCTTATTGTAGCACAAATTTTGAGCAACAATATTGACAAATTTGCTAATGTCGAAATTTCAATATACTGTAATTATTCACAATTCAAACTCTAATTAGAAAAAATGGTTAATTTCAGTATTTAATTAAGTCTGTATTATTTTAATTAAAATAAGTAGACATGAGGTGTGTCTGTAAAAAAATTTCAGCAAGTCTTGAGTAAAAAGCAAATGTAGAATTAACATATTTTACTAGGATGAAAATGAAAGCAAAAATACCCATAGATTTTTGATATTTAGCTTTTTTAACGTTCTGTTTTGCAATGCAATAGAAATTTATAATTGTAATTTGTTTCTTAAAAAGCAAGATGTTGTTTTACCTCCATTACTGTGGCTGCACTTTAAACTACTAGTGGCCACCCCTCACTGCCCCAACCAAGGCCTTCGGCTGGGGGGATTCTGTTCCCCAGGAAAATGGGTCTTTTTTTCCACTAACTAAATCTTTATTATTCTAATAAAACTTGAGATTCAAAGGCTAGGGTAAAAATCTGTAATCTCAGAGAGTTAAAGTAGCAGTTGCCTAACTTTCTCTCTTTGCTGCCGATCTGGAAGCCACTCCATTCCACACCATCCCAACTTCAAAAACCCATCCCAAGCTCCTCCTTGCTACTTACCGTCAACCAGTTGCTAACCTTGCCTCTCTGAGCCAAGGTTAATTTTATTGAATTAACACAAATGCAACACATCTTTACATAGTTAACAAATACAGCATGGACAAATGTGACACATCTTTGCCTGATTAAGCAAATATTCTACAACAGCAAGGACCTTATATTCCTTACATGATTCACGCTTAATAGAGTAATCTCTGCAGCATACACATCATCAACCTTAATAAAAACGATAAAAATATATACAGTGCTTCATAAGCCTTCCTGCACTCACATAGAGCAAAACTCTCTAGTTGCAACAAAAATCCTTTGTAATCAGAAAAATATAAAATATATCTCACATAGCTGCTGGCAAAATAAGAAGGTTTTCAAAAGTAAAAAAAAATGGTATCTTTTGTTTGGGGCATAGTTTCAGCAATTTATGTGGAAAGGACAATGGCAAAAAACTACATTGTGATGGCAAGGTTTTTTGTTTTGTTTTGGTTTTTGGTTTTGGTTTTTGGTTTTTGGGTTTTTTTTTTTAAAGCTGGTAGGAAATGAGCATTATTGACCTTCAGTCTCCTCCTATAGTAAAATGAAACACTTAAAGGAATTAAACTATTTTTAAGAAGGGCTTGCAATGAACTGTTCCCAGGAGCACACCTTTAGTCCCTGCTTCTCCAAAGGCTCTCTCTCCTTCCTCCATAATGGCCTCTTTGGTTTTAATTTATTTTGTGTCCTTTTACCTTTGTAGGAATTCAGATTGCCAGTTGAGCTGCAAGCATAGCAATTTTTGTCACTTTGATCATAATTTACTATAAAATGTGTTTGGAACTATTTTTGAATTTTTTGAAAAGAGCTTTAATAGGAAAAATAAACCTGGCACTGAAGAAACTGGTCCTGAGCAATTTATGGTCTCCTTCCTACACAATATAAACTAATAATCTCTGTTATGAAAGCATGAGTCCTTCTTTTAACACACTAAATTACCTGAGCATGGAATTTCTCATTCATCTTGGATAAAATGAATGCAGCTCGTGTATTAATGCAGAAGGAGGTTCTGAAAGCACTTTGTATTTCAGTAAATAGCATCCCTAGGTCTAGGGCTCATTGAAAATGGTAAATACTATATGAAGGTTTGATATACTCTCTTGCACATGTACACTGTATAATCAATTCAATTTTGATAAAGAAAATTTGCATAATTTTATTCATGTTTCCCTTTAAGACTAATATTTGATTTTTAAAAGGATCATAATTGACTGGTAGGTAGGTCTCTAGCCATTACTTGCTACAAGGGAATAGTCCATATGCAATGTTTAATTCTCTAAAGTTATGTGTGTGTGTGTGTGTGTGTGTGTGTGTGTATTTCTTTTCTTTTGGTTCTAGGGAATAAACTCATAATGAAGTAGAAAAAGACATTAAAAAATTAAACCTATGAAGATAATAATATTGTGAAAACCTAACATTGTAAAAGGTTGAAAATGATCATCAATCTATTGACTGTGAATCTATTTCTAATAAGAGATATCCCAATGGCTCTCTTTTAAAAGTAACAACCATTGGAAAATGTACAAAGTAGAGCAAAAACCATAGTTTGCCCCAGCCTAGAAATTCTATGAATATAGCATCTAAAACACTCAATAGCTCTTTGTGCTCACAGTACAGAGGGAGAAATTTTGAGAAGGAAAAGAGATGTCCAAGTCAATGCTATAGACTAAAAATTTCAACAACATCATAGATGATAACTTCCCCAAACTAAGGCAAGGCACACCTATTCAAATACAAGAAGCACATGGAACACCAAATATACAAGACCAGAAAGGAAAATCTCCAGGGCATATCATAGTTTTAAACCAGATTTAATAGAATCCCCAGGGGTGCCTTGATCCTGGAGGACATGGGAATGGAGGGAAGGAGCTGGGGGTAGGTAGGGGGGGGGGGAGGGGAGGACAGGGGAACCCATGGCTGATGTATAAAATTTAAAACACATAACAATAAAGAAAAAATTAAAAATTTAAATAAATAAATAAGTTTTTTAAAAAATAAACAAAAAAGTGTACTGAAAGCTTACATAGAAAAAAACACAAGTTATATATAAAGGAAAACCCATCACAATGATTAAAGAGAGAAAAACCTGGAGCAGTACATCCCAAGAACTAAAAGATTATGGCAGCCAACCTAGAATAAGATACCTAGCAAAAATATTTGCCATGGTTAAAAAAGAAAGAAAAACTTTCTATGATATTAAGAAGCCCAAAAACAATTATGTCCAACAAATGAAACCTAAAAAAAAATACAGGAAGCATTATTTTAGGCTGAAGATAGGCATGAGCAAAGGCAAAAGACTATGGAAAGTAATATAAAAGCATAATTATTAAAAGACATATACCTGTCTTTGCTCTCTTTAAAACCCATGGTCTCTCTTTTTTTACATCATTTGTTATTGCATATATTCTGTATATATGTATACAAATATATTCCTCAATGCAACCTACTCAGTCTGAATAATGCTACTTGTATGTATGTTTTTAGGGCTGACCATTTGGTATTGAATAACCGACTAATATACCTTTTTCTGAAGAAGTCTATTATTCCTACTCTCAGCATTTCTTAGTTGCTTGTATGTCTTTGTGTAGAGTTGAGGCCTTGTGGGCTCTTCCTCAGCCACTCTGGCATGTCTATTGATATTGTCCTAGTCCAGGTCACATTTGTACAGTCATGTTGATGAGACTTTCTGGGTGTAGCTTCTGAAATTACTAGGAGATACAATTTCACAGCAAACTCCATGATCCTCTGGCTCTTACAGTCTTTCCTCCCCATCTTCCACACTGTTCTTTGATCCTGAAGTGTGAGTGTTTTGTAAATGTATTCATTATGATTGTGATCCACAACTTTGCATTTTGTTGTTTTGTTTTGGTGGGAAGATTGTTAAGACAGGCTCTCTATGTAGCCCTGGTTGTCTGGGAACTCATTATATAGACCAGACTGGCTCCCAACTAACAAAGATTTGCCTGCCTCTGCCTCCTGAGTGATGAAGTTAAAAGCATGGGTCACAATGCCTGGCTTGACAACTCTAAATTTTGAATGGTTGTAGTTTTCTGCAGGGGTCTCTGTCTATTGTAAAGGGAAGAGTCCTTGATTAAGGGTGACTAATACACTTATCTTTGGGTATAAAGACAAATGTTCAGAGTCTTGTTAAGGATTATGCTGGTTTAATAAGTTTGGAGTTTTCCATTTTCCTCCAAGATTCATGGCTCTTTGGTCACTGACTCCTTAGCTAGGCTTCAGTATCAGTAAGTTCCCCTCTTGCTGAGTAATGCCAGTCTCAATTATTATTTTATTATTTCCCTATGTTGGAAAATATTTAGATGTTTTTATAAGGGTATAACATTAGCATAAAGTAACAAAACTGGAAAAGAATTATGGTTCATTTGGGTTTTTTGTTTGTTTGTTTGTTTCTCTGTTTTTTTAAAAATCTTTTTGTGGTTCTTTATAGACTCTGGATATTAATCATCTGTCAGATGTATAGCTGACAAAGATTCTTTCCCAGTTTGTGGGTTTTTTTTCCTAGTTGATTGTTTCTTTAGGTGTACAGAAGAATTTTAGTTTTGTGAAGTCTCACTTGTCAATTGTTGGCCTTAAGTCTTTGGCAAATTGAGTATCATTTGGAAAGTTCTTTCCTACATGTCCATTGTATAGGATACTGCCTATTTGGGGATTGGGCTCCACAATTTTGAATTTTATTTTTTGTTTTTATTGGTGGGTAGTGTTGAGACAGGGTATCTCTGTGTAGCCCTGGTTGTTCTGGACTCATTATGTAGACCAAGCTGGCCTTAAACCCCCAGAGATTTGCCTCTGTCTCTGTTTGCATATGCAAGTTTCTCTCCCTTTCTAGTATTAAAATAGAGTAATATTTTCCTTTTCATTATTAGAGTTAAAAATAAATGTTATATGGGTTTAAGTCAGTTTTTAAGTAAGTTAGGCAATGGATAATTCTCACACCAGTGACATTACAAGTAGCATACTATAATTCCTGATAAAGGATATTTTCAAGCAAGAAATCAGTTATATGATAGACAGATTGGGGGAAGGGACAGTCAAGGTAAGCAGTAGTTGAAAGCTTCTAACAAAATATAGAATTATTCTAAACAGTTTCACAGTGTAAGTCCCAAAATACAGGATACAGATGTAACCAATTAAAAAATAGAGCAAATCAGTAAGGCCAGACATAACAGTGATATAGGAAATGAGTCACAGGTCACCTGTGGTCTGAGATACAATATAGAGAAATGATATAGCTCAGATGATAGTGCCTTCAGTAGGTAAATAACAAGCATGGGTCCTAAATTACAAGAAAGTATAGGTAGAACTGATAAATAAGACAGGGAACACCAAGGGTGTCATAATCCTTTACTTAATCCTCAGGGCATGCTTAGCAAGATGCCTGCACTGTAGGTAATACGCAATAAAAGCCTGTTGAATAAATGGCAGAAACCACAGACTTCTTGATGTCAGAGTCTGTTCTGTACACCCCGCCTTATTTGCAGCCTTCAGCACTGTGCTTGTCATAGTTCAGTGAATATCTGCTGAAGGGACGACAGCCATGACAGTCCTCAAATATGATCATGAAAGATGAATTCCAAAAGGTTTCTGCAGTGCCAATCTGTCCCTGAAACTGTTTACAAGGCTTTATTTGTCACCTTCTTTGACAGAGTAGTTACCTGTTGAAAATTATTTGTCAAAAGCATATTTATTTCACATTGGCAATTTGCCACTTTGTGTTATATGATAATAAATTAAATTTTAGAATAATTATTTCCTCTAGCGTTTCTGTGAATTTTATCTTCTAACCATTCTATAATTGCTTTATACTTAAGGGTTTTAGATTCAATAGTAATGTTAATTACAAATAACTTTTCAAGTGGAAAATAATTTCTCTCAGAAGATTAAAATTAGAGACAAATTCAAGTAACTGTCTTTTATGCAACCTTCATGCAGTGCTGAAAAGCTAATGTTCAGTCTTATGACCAATTGTTACTTAAGCAGCAAGTTTCATACAGTAGTGTTGTAGGATATTTGTACACTGGGTGAAGATGTGGTGCTGTGATTGGTGTAATAAAAAGCTGAATGGCCAATAGTAAGGTAGAGGAGAATGAGTTGGACTTTCAGACAGAGAGAGGAAGTCAAAGGGCTGAACATAGGCAAACAAGAGATACCAGGAGATGTGCAATAAGACAGATGTACAGAAAGGGAGAAGAGGTTAAAAAAAAAACCCACGTGGTGGAATGTAGATTAATAGAAGCTGATTAATTTAAGTTATAAGAGCTAGTTGGGAGGAAGCATAAGCTAAAGGTCTAACTTTCATAATTAATAAGAAGTCTCCATGTCATTATTTGGGGGCTGGTGATCCAAAGATAGCCCATCAAAAAGTTTGCTATGCAGTAGACCTCATCCAGACATATAATTAGAAGATATGAATTGTTTGTTTAAATTGACATAAGATAGAGAGTACAGATAATAATAGTAAAGGTACATTTCACTAAAAAAAAGTAGATGGGACATTCTACGAAGCATTGACTCATGGAATGTTAAAATATTACAATAAAGTCATCAATTTATTTATAGAGCTTAGTCCATTCAGAATCACAAGATGAACAAAAAGAATTAAATTATTTTTTCCAAATATATAAATAATGCTATAAATGTTTGCAACAAATAAGAAGCATACTGTATTTGCTTTAGGAAGCTGATTACCCTTAGAAAAACATTTAACAGAAGTTTGTCCAGTTGTATGTGTTGTCCTTGTTGCTATATATTCTTAAATACAAAACCCCTTTTCTGCCTGAAGCACTAACTACCAGCAGTCATTCTAACATTTTCCTAATTTCCTCTTCAACTTGTTTGTATGGTTATACCTTGCCAAAGGTATCTGAATAAGATGGTCAACATCATTACACTTTCATTCTCTTTTAATTCATATATCATTCTGACTCATTCCCTCTGTTAGTAAAAGCAAGCTGGCTACACTTTCGTCTATTCTGTGTGCATCCTTTCCAACCTGCATGAGCATTGCTGGGTGAGTCTTAGACAATCACTTGTCCAGTATTATCTTCAGTGCGCAATGAGGCACAGCTGAACTATTTTGTAATACAAAAACAAATGATTACCTGGCAAATACACCCAGAAAATCAAGTAAAAACCAAGTGTGACAGTACCTTAGAAATGTCTGGATAGGAACAGCAGCACAGTATGTCATGTTATTGATTTTCATTAGTGGGAAGAAGATACTGAAATGAAACAAGAAGGAACTTTTTCTTAAACTTCATAACCAATAATTATGTTTTGTAATTGAAAGAGGTTTTGTGCTGTGATTGTGAAAGGTTTATCTAGTTTTGTAAGGTTTATTTCTAATACACAAATTATTTTTACCTTGTACCCTGTTTTTCTCATAACTTACCTGTTTTCTTCATCCTTTTCTGTTTCTCTTGTCCCATTTATTTCCCTTCTCTTAATGCAGTGTTGCTGACTTGTGGATGAAAGAAGGAAAGGTGGTCACAGGGCTCTGGAATGAAGGTTCTGTGGTGTAGCTTTGTATTCAAGGTTGATTTCTGTGCCCAACTCATTAGTGGTAATCATGATCACTCATAATATAATTGTATGAATGATGCTAATCCAATATTACTAATGTGCTTATAAAAGAAGAAGTTTGGAACTTGCAGTTATATGGATAGGATAATGAGAAGACAAAAAAGACCACTAACAAGCCAAAGAAAAATCTTAGAATGAAGCTTTTCCTTGTGGCCTCAATATGAATAGACTATTAATACCTTAATTGTGCATTTTAATTTCCATAAAAGGGAAAAATAAATTTCTGTTGTTTCGGCCTCCATGTCTCTGACATCTTTATAGACCAATTCTGCCACATTAATACATAATCCTTTGATTTACAGTGTGATTATTTCACTATTAACTCATTATAGTTGAAGTTATTAAAAGCAAAACTTGTTCATTTAATATGCTTAACCTAAAGAACACTCCAGTTTAGTCCTAAGGTCTTCTGTAGATGGAACATTTGTTGTTCATCCTCATAATCACCTGGCCACATGGGAGCTCCAACTCAATGCTCTTGTTCAGTAGTTAGACAAAGGTTCTGCCACAGCCAGGAAAGAGGGAAAATTGAAAACTGAAAGTATGAATGCATACTGTTTTCATGCCATTGTAAAGTAAAAACCTATGAGTTGAAATATCCTAACTCATGTTTAATCTTTACTGGGATTCTCTGGAACTGTGTTTAACCACTAGCAGGAGTTCCTATGTGTTTTTTCCTCATGTATTGTTTATTTGGAGGGCAAAGTATTAGTTATAACTTTAGCTTCCAGTGCCTATAACAAACCTTTGAAGACATTTTCAAAACAAGGCATATGAATAGCCTTCTAAATACTAGCTATACCTTTATTTTGTATTAGTATTCCTTTGGAAAAATACCTGAGATAGCTTAAAATTGATGATAATAAACAATTATCAGCTAAATATAAAAAAAATCAAAACCTTGTGATTGAGTCAAATCAGAAGTAGTTATATGGGAAGTAAAAGGTAAATGTGAATTTTTTACATCCCTGTCTCCAAGAAATGAGTTTTTTCTTTAACAATTGAACCTGGATGGGACAATCAAATTTAATGGAGTAACACTGTAACAGCTACAGCTTAAATTCAACAGGATGGTTAATTCCTGCTGCCTCCTCCTCCTCCTCCTCCTCCTCCTCCTCCTCCTCCTTTTTCTCCTCCTTCTCCTCTTCCTCCTTTTCCTTTTTTGGAAGACAATTACTAGGTGGGAAACCCAACTATCCTGAAACTTCTGCAGTGAGAAATCCGCACCTTGCTACAATGAGTGACAGAATTGCCCCGTGAAGTGAAGTTCTGAATCACTAGACACGTGGAAAAAGCCTCCTTTAATCTTGACATGGTCATGTTTCAATGCTAGGAGTCTTAGTTACTTATTCTATTGCTGTGAAAAGACACTATGACTAAAGCAGCTCTTAGAAAGCATTTATTTGGGGACTTGCTTACAGTTATGATCACCATGATGGGACATAGCAGTGTGCAGGAGGTGCTATAGCCATGCTGCCAGCTTAACATCCTGATGTGCAGGCATCAGGCAGAGAGGGAGACACTGGGCTGGTTGTGCATTTTTGAAACTTCAAAGCCCACCCCCAAAGACACACCTTCTCCAATAGATACCCTTACTCCAACAAGGCCACACTAGGGAAGCCAGATACCTTTGCCCACAGCAGAACGAGGCTAACATAATTGTTTTAATTGATTTGGGATGCTTCAACAAACTGGTATGGACTAAGTGGTTAAATTAATAAACATCTGTCACTGTTCTGAAGAATAGGAAATCTAAGACCAAAGGGTTGACGGAAGAGTTTCCTGGAGAATGTTTGCTTTTAAGTTCTTAGACAGGTGTCATCTTATTGTATACTCACATAGCATGAAAAAGAGGGAAGAAGGAAGGAAAGAGGAGAGAGAGAGAGAGAGAGAGAGAGAGAGAGAGAGAGAGAGAGAGAGAGAGAGAGAGAAAACAAGCTGATCTCACTCTCAAGACCTCTCCCAGAGGCCTCTCCCCCCAAACACCATCATGCTGAAAATTGGTTTTGGACATATGAGTAAGGAGGTATGCATTCTGTCCACAACTGGTCTTAAGTAATCCATAGATGTTGGAGACACTCTAACTGCATCTCCAAGAGCAGAGCTGAGATGCTTTCTATGTTCATGATCCTTAGACACGGGGGTGGGGGAATGGGGGGTGGGGGGGGGGGGGGGGGGGGGGAAATCAAAATGTTAATTAAAAGCATTGTACTTTGAAATAGTTTCTATACAGAAAAATGCAACTGAAACTATTTTTACACACGCTTGCAAGGTCAATAGAGGTCACTTAGAGTGTTCTGAAACACATTTGGATCAGGAGAGAGGAAATCAATAATTTAAATAAGCACTGACTAATTATGGATTTCCAAATGCTGTGGATTTTTTTTTTTATCTTACTCAGCTTCAAACTTGGAATCTTGGTGTAAATATGGATTTTAGCAGTACAGTGACCACCCAATCAGCATCATAGCTCTGCATCAGTGTGGGAAACTCTGCAACAGAGGTCTACTGTCTTAGTCACTGTTTTATTGATGGGAAGAGACACCATGACTAACCCTTATAAAAGAAAGCTAATTGGAGGCTTGCTTATAGTTTCAGAGATTTAGTCCATTATCATCATAGTGGGTAGCACGATGGCAGGCATGGCAGGCAGGGTACTGGAGCAGTAGTAGTAGTAGTAGTAGTTCTACATCCTGATCTACAGTCAGAGAAAAAGAGAGACTAGGCCTAGCATGGCTTTTGAATCCTCTAATCCTTTCAAATAATGTCATTTCCTGGTGATCAAGCATTCAAATATATGAGCCCATGGGACCATTCTTATTCAAACTCCCATATCTACTAAGGAATCCATTTGGTCATGACCACAGTGCTCAGGGCCTAGAGGACAGATTTGAGTTCAACTAGTTCAGTTTTCTAAGTTTACACATAATAATTGAAGTCTTAGAAAATTTAGAAGCTCAGTGTTATAGGACCAATATGTAAAGTAGAACAATTTCAAATTTCTTGGAGCCAAAGCAATACTCTGCAATACTAGTTTTTATTTTAATTTTATATTAACATGTGATATTGTGTGCATCTATTATGCAAAACATTATTTTTAAAGTTTTTAAGCCTTGTAAATTAACTAAATCTAGCTAACTGAAATAAGCATTGCTACCCATTAAAGTTTTATTGTGATGATAGTGAGACTATGTCATTTATACTAAATACAGTCAATATATAATATAATCACCAACTATTAAAAATACAATATCATTTAATGCTATTTCTAACTTATTAAAATGATTCCTTTAGTAATTCTCACAATTTTAAAAATTTAAAATTTGACATTGGAATAAACCAAGATTTTTCTAATCTTCATACAGAGTACCTTATCAGGCAATACATACATGACCACACATGTGTATCAAGTATTCTGACACACATTTCAGTATATACTAACTGCTGTTGTTGGTTGGTTTTTTTTTTGTTTGTTTGTTTGTTTTTTTACTCTTTTGCTCTTAGCTCTTTGGGGGCCCACCACCCAGTTCCCAAATAAATCACATACAGAGGCTTCTTCTTTCTTATGAATGCCTGGCTTTAGCTTGGCTTATTTCTTGGCAGTTTTTCTTGACTTAAACTAGCCCATGTACCTTTTGCCTTTGGGTTCTTATTTTTCTCTATTTCTATATACCTTTAATTATTTCTTACTCTGTGGCTTGCTATATAGCTGAGTGGCTGCCCCTATTACTTCTTTTCTCATGCCTTCTTCCTCTCCCCAATTTTCTCCTTCTATTGTTCTCTCTGCCTGCCAGCCCCTCCTATCTTTTCTCCTGGCTTGCTATTGGCCATCCAACTCTTTATTAGACCAATCAGGTGTTGAAACAAATGAAACATTAAAAAAAAATGCAACACATCTTTGCATCATTAAATGTTCTGCAGCACACTTTAAAATAATATTCCACAACAAACTACTAGTTTAACTTTTTATGTGTGCAAATTTGAAAGATAATGTGTTAACTTTTTTAAAAACTTGGTATTTCTGACTCTCAAAGTGTGTCTTATGAGGTAGTGTACAAACCATAGAATATTTCTGCAAAGACTTCAATATAATTGAGATTAGTAAACTATTAATATAATAAAACCACTTCAATTTGGCAGTATTGAATATGAAAAATCTGACTCATTGATTAAAAAATTCTCTAGAGGCAGCAAGCCATGTGCATCCAGAGATGGTGCATGTGATACTAGCTGGAGTTCTGTGCTATGTACTATACTGTGATGTAAGCCAGTGGGGACTTCTGTACAAGCAAACTAAAATTATTTCCATATTCCAGTGAACACAAAGGAAGAAAACCTTATTAAACATAGATTAGTTTCATTATTGTATAAACCTCTCCTTGGAAAACAAAATTAATCCTGTGTGCTCAATTATTAAACATAAGACTGCTATCACAGTAAAGAGAGCTAATGTATTCACCTTTATCTTGGCTCACCTCAGTCATGTTAACAAGGAAAGTATGTAATAGCTGTGGCTAGTGCTTATTATAAAAGGGCCTACAAGCTAGATCTGGTGTCAGATTCAGTTATCTGGCTAGCTGCACCATTCCCCCCACACACAAAATCTTATACTGAATGACCATCAAAATCCCTTTGGTACATGCTGATCTGGGGTTTCAAGTTGCAAAGGTCTTGGTTGGCAAACATTATATATATTTACATTACTCAGTGATTACATGTGACTGAAAACACTCTGCAAAACTCTCAGGAATCTGAGTCACACCTGGGAGGCCTGTTATTTCACAGGTGGTAAAGAGAAGCTTTAGTTTGTGCATACTTGCCTTTTTCCAATAAAAATACATTTTTACAAAGGTACAAGAGAATGTTTTCTAGCATTTTGGATTTCAATCTAGTGCTTTCCTCCCATTAGAGGGCTTTATGTGAATGCTTTGTGTCAAGAATTGTCTAACAAAAGTTATGTGGACCAGAGTAGATTTCCTCAGAAAGTTTAAATGGCAACCTAGAATTCTAATAAAAGTACCCATCGCCTCTGTCCCCTATAAAGAAATAAAAGGGTTTTTTTAATCATTTACTGTATTACTGAGGGAGAGTAGGAAGAGATTAAAGAGATTCTCAGGAAACAGAAGGAAGCAAAGCAAACAGGGTAAAGAATTTATAAACAAGAGGTAGAAACACGAGATGCTCTTGATTTCAACTATGTATCTGTTCCAACTCTCAGCTGCTTCATCATGGCCAAGATTTCTTCCAGCTGGCTTTTTGTATGAAATATAACTGGTAAGAGACTATAACAGGAGGGCGTGGGAAGATGAAACCAAATTTTCTTTCCTTATCTAAATTCACAGACAATGTTCTAACAGCGTGGCTCATAGAAATTAATCAAACAAATAATGGCTCCCTAAGCTTTTATTTATTTAAGGGATGAGATGGAAGGCTGTTCTTTAAGAATCAGTGACAGATATTAAAATTTAAAAAAGTTGGAGCAGGAAAATTTTCAAGTGACTCTGCTAGTGTTAAAATGATAGAAATATGAAGTAAAGTCTACCTACCAGGTAATTGACATGTTCAGCAAGGATCATAGCCATTGCAGGTAGGAAACACCCTGTGAATTTTAGTATTTATTTAGAGGGAAGTTGAAGGTTAAAAGCAGACCCAGAAGACTTCAGGATGCAAGCAACTAGACCAGGGATTTGTTTTACCTTTTATTCCTCATGGTCTGATTTATATATAACATCGTTATACATTTTCCAGCATCTTTGGTACAAAGTTTTAGACAAGTGAAATCAAGAAAAGTGGGCAATATAAGAAAGACCCTTGCCGGGCGGTGGTGCTGCACATCTGTAATCCCAATACTTGGGAGGCAGAGGCAGGTGAATCTCTGTGAGTTTGAGGCCAGCCTGGTCTACAAAGCAAGTTCCAGGATAGCCTCCAAAGCTACAGAGAAACCCTGTCTCAAAAAACAAAAAACAAAAAACAAAAAAAAAAGAAAAGAAAAAAGAAAGATCCTTATATGTCCAGAGACACTACACACAAATCTATAGGTATACTCAATAATAATCAGTTTCTTCCTGTTCACCAAAAGACAAATCCAATGTCATCTTTTCTATTTTTTTTACCCTTTATTTCTCAAAATTTCTAATTCATAAACACCTACTAGTCTATAGAGACTAATTTAAGCTTTTACTTAATTATAAAAGCTAGAAATCACTTCCCCCTCTAAAGTGTTCTAATGTATCACTTATAGCAATCACTTTCAAGCTTTATAAAAAATTCTTAAATGTTCAAATGATGCCCCAAAATCAAGTAAAAAGAAATAAAAATTTATGCTCTTACAAGATTGGAGAAGCACAGGGACAAATAGCCAAACAAATGGAAGCACATGAATTATGAACCAACAGCTGTGGAGCCCTCAGCTGGATCAGGCCCTCTGGATAAGCGAGACAATTGAATAGCTTGAACTGTTTGGGAGGCATCCAGGTTGTGGGACCAGGACCTGTCCTTAGTGCATGAGCTGGCTGTTTGGAACCTTGGGCTTACACAGGGACACTTTGCTCAGCCTGGAAGGAGGGGACTGGACCTGCCTGGACTGAATCCACCAGGTTTAAATGAATCCCCAGGGGAGTCTTGGCTCTGGAGGAGTTGGGAATGGAGGGGAGGGGATGGGGGAAGGTGGGGATGGGGGGAGGAGGGGAGAGGACAGGGAAACCCATGGCTGATGTGTAAAATTAAAACACAAATATAATAAAAAATAAAAAGAAAAAATACAAAAAAAGAAATAAAATTTAATAAGAACATCAAATCTAAAATAAAAATATCAATAGCTTAGCTTGCAGAAAGATGTAAAATGCCTGTCTTGTAAATATACTGCAACATTCATTTTTATTAATTGAGTTGGCAAAATTTTAAGAACCTGAGTGAATCAATATAAAACCATGCAAAGATATGAAAACATAGTTTATCAGACAAGTCAATGTGATCAATACAATGTGAAAATATATCTAATTTAATTATTACTTGCTAAAATTTGAAATAAAAATTTAAACACACAAAAATAATTCACAAAGACCCATTGCTTTCTTTTATTATATTTATCAAATACATTATATAAATGTATGAAATTTTCAAAGAATAATTTTAAGTAAGGTATATATTATGATACCAGGAGGAATCCTAAAATTATGAATGCCCGATAATAATTCCTTCTTTGAAATTAGGGTATTCATCTAGATGTCGTAGTTCATGTATGCTTTAAATTGTAGCATGTGAGAGGCAGAGGCTGGTTGATCTCTGTGAATTTGAGGACAGAAAAGTCTATATAGTGAATCCCAGACCAGCAAGGACTACATAGAAAAATGCTGTATCAGTAGATAGATGTTTGATCAATGATAGATAGACAGATAGATGATAGATAAGGACCACCTGGACACCTGGACAAAATACAGAGATGAATTGCTAGACAGAGAGAGACAGAGAGAGAGAGAGAGAGAGAGAGAGAGAGATGAGGTAAAACATATTATGTTACAGAGGTATAGAATACCAGCACCTGGTTGAAGGAAATTTGTGAATGGTTCCTTTTAAATAACATGAACACTTCTAGAGAAATAACTTCAAAAAGTAAACTTTTAGCAAATTCCTATTTTTGCTGTTGAAATAGGTTATTAATATGAAGAGTAAACTATCAAATTCAGATGATGGAAGACAAGTTTTAGAACAATAATAGTAACACATTTTAAAGGCATTTCCATGAGATTCCTTGCTATGATGCCTACACAAATACCTCCCAATTGTGGACTGCCCAAAGAACATTCATATATCATTAGACAGCCTAAGTTTTTCTCAAAAACTTGATTGTTCTCAAAAGTTGAATTTGCAGAAGTTAGGATATTATAATATATTGAGAATAAACAAACTCAGGATGTAGGGATACATTCTCAGTATTCCCATTACTTCCTGGTAATAAGCACCGTATGAATTTTTACTTTTAATATTTTTGTATTAAAATTTATTTTTATTTTCATTTGGCTTTATATGTATGAGAATTTTTACCTGCATGTATGTCTATGTACCACTTTAGAGCTGTAACTTACAGAAGAGGACATTGGATCCCCTAGAACTGGAGTTACAGATGGTTGTTAGAAGTCATGTGTATGCTGGGGATAGAACTCAGGACCTTTGCAAGAGCAGTCAGTGCCCTTTATCACTGAGCAATCTCTCCAGTGCTGAGATCTCTCTCTGAATTTTTCTGAGATCAATCTCTCCTGAATTTTTACTTTTAGACTTGGTTTCCTATTGCCAGATTACAGTCCAATTGCAAATCTTGTATGTACATAATGAGTTCTATGTATTTCAGAAATTTGTCCAAAGTTCATTTACATCTACAAAGTAGAAAGTGGTTAATTAGATCTGTTTCTCAACTTCTCTCCTAAACTATAAAATGTGGTTGTCTGATGCTAATATTATTATCTCTGGCTATTCTACTATCCACTGTCTTTATAATTATTTCAATTTTACATAAAATTAGAATTTAAAAGTCATATTTTTATAATTTTAAACATATAACCCAAAGGTCCAAATTTTCAAGGCGACAGGTCAAATCTTTTTTGATGGAGTTCTTCTCTGTATTGGTTTATAAGCCAACTATTTATTTATAGGGCTCATGTTAGATAGGAGTTCAGAACAACTAAGTTCTATTTGGTTTACAATCATATGCCTCTTATCAACTGTCTTACACAGATACACCATTGGTATCATGAGAAGATCAGGAGAGCTTAAGTGGTTGAATTTCACCATTAGCAAGGACTTCCCAGTACCTTTTACACCAGTAGGCAGAAGAAAAAAATCTCCTGACATTATATTTATATTTGTTCTCCTGTTGTGTATGAGCATGGTATAATAGAAAAAATATTGCTTCATAGAAATTTTATCATTCTATTTAAGATCTATTTCAGAAACAAATTACATTTCAAAAAAGAATTCTCTTTCCCTCATATGAGCACTTAATAGTAGGCAATTTCACTACCTACAAAGATAAAACACATTTTATAGGTGAATTTCTTTACTACCTCTCATAAAATAAATCATTCATGCCTTCATTCATTTATTCTATGCATAATTTGTGAGCTAACATTATATGATTGAAACCCATATCACATGTGTCTGGAGATACACTGGAGAGTATAAAAGAGCATGGACTCTTATAGGACACTTCAGCTCATGAAGTAATCTTTTTCTTTCCAAATATCTATGATAATGACCACCTCTCTCACAAATCTCCTAAGTCTGTATGGACAATGCCAACTTCCTTCACAAGTCTTCTACCCCATAATCCATTCTCTAATCTTTAGGGCCTTCTACTTTGCTAAAATTCCATTGGTATTTGCGGTTAGTTACTGAAATGGCCTGGAGGATAGTACTGTCTCCTCTGATGGACTCTGCAGAAGCAGTCATTTGATGTTATTATAGGGAAGATAATAAATGTTATTTCATGAAAGGATGCTGACCTAAATAAAGAATATTTAAAAAGCCGTATAACCCCTCAGGAAGTTTGGGAGATTTTGAAATATTATTCCATGAGGACTTACTTTGCTAATGAGGTAAACCTTAGTTCTTTGGGAGAAGGAGAAGACCTTTCAGCTATAGTGAGCTGAACATGCAATGTGCATACACCTGTCATTTTATAAGAGCAGCTGTCTAAGCTAGGAAAGAAATCATATAATGCAGGATCCTAATATATGATTTTCTCTAGTTTTAGAATTTTGTGTATGTCATTATTCATGATTTTTTGCCTATGTTCAAATATCTAAGCTTGAGCAATACATGAGTATTTATAAGGCACTTTGCCCAACCAATGGTCTAGCAAAATAACAGTTAGTTCCCTTGTAGGGCTTATGATGTCCCAAGCCATGGAATTTTGACCAGACTTAGAGGAACAATCATGAGTTTGTCATAGATCAGTCCTCAAATTCAAACAGAAAGTGGATGATTACCCCTATCAAAAGCATGCCGTTACTGCATCAGTGTGCACATTCTTGTTAGCTGGTTGATATTGTAGTAATCAGGATCCAGCATTGGATAAAACTACTGATTTCATTCTCCTTTACCACCTCCATATCACCTTTCAACAGTATAAAGCTAATCAGCAAGTAATTTCTGGGGCAGTTTGCAAGTGATTTATGCATGTGCTTCAATTAAAGTGTGCTAGGTCTTCAACAATAGGGACCTACTGTCTGCTTCTGATAGGTAATCATGAACATTAGCAATAGCCTATGTTGTTTTGAGGCATCTAAGGCTTCCCCAAACAATGATTCAAGGAAGTATCCTAAATCTGACATTGAGAGTTTTGTTTATTGACCCACATCTCCTGGAAGTAGCATTGTACACCTCTCTTCAGTGTCCTATTGTTAAATTATATTTTAAATCAGCTTTCCAACTAGTGTGTTTAGATGAGTTTTTTTTTTTTCATGTATCATTGGTTTTGGTAAATGCACCATATTTCCCTTCTGCCCTCCATGTCCCCTTTCTGCTCCTATGTAACCCTTTATCTCCCATTATTCTCTCACTTTCTTTCATATCACATGTTCTCTATTGTCCTTTCCAATTAAATTTCCCAGTGAACTGCAAGACTGTATTTTTCCATGTGGCTTTTACATGAACCATTTGTTTCGGTTACTCCTCTTACCATTCCTTCGCTTTCCCATCTCCTCCAGGGCATCTTGCTTTAAATCCTTCTGTCTCCAGTTTCTATCCCTCTCTACATTCATTTTATCTGTAGTCCACTTCCTCATTCCCGTAATGCACGTTTTTACTAATGACCTCTTTCTAATTTCTATTCCCAGTTGTACTCCAACTTAAACATACAAAACAAAATATTTGAGGCTATAATCTATGTATGACAGAATACATACAGCATTTGTTTTTCTGAGACTAGGTTACCTTGTTCAATAAATTATATTTCCAACTTAATATGTTAAGCCACAAGTTTCATAATTTCATTTTTTAACTAATTGATATTCTATTGTGTGAGTTTACTACATTTTCATTATCCACTCATCAGTTTGGGGCAGGCATCATTTCTCCACCCCCTGTTATGGGGCAGCTCCATTTAAACTAACACATGTTTATTAGCAGACTTCTATAGCAGAAGGTTCCTATGCAGTCTCTGCAAAAATCTTCGGTGTTGGTTATCCCTCCCTATATTCCATTATTTCCCTCTCATTTCCCACACCATTTAACACTTCCTGTTCCGTTATGCCACTTTCTTTTTTCAGTCACCTGTGTTTTATCCCCTTGTTCTTAAAATTACACATGGCCCCTTATTAGTTTTCTGACTTCCATGGGTACTCCTGTCAAAACACACATATCTAAAGCTAGCATCTTCATGTGATAGAGAACATGACATTTGAGTCTCCAGGTCTGGGTAACTTCATGAAGAATGATTACTTCCAGATCCATTCATTTACCTGAAATTTCTTTTAAAATATTGAATACTATTCCACTGTGTATTGTAAATATGCCACTTTTTCAGTTAATGAACTTGTAGACTGTTTTAATTTCCTGGCTTTTGTGAATAGAATAACACATGAATAAAAGTATCTATATAGTAGGAGTTTTTTGGGTATATGCCCTGAAGAGGTATAGTTGGATCATATGGCAGTTCTATTCCTAGTTTTTTAAGGAAAAATCCAGACTTATTTTCAAAGTGGTTGCACAATTTTAATTCCCACCAGTAGTGTGTAAGTGTTCCCCTCCCCCATATCCATGCCATCATTTGTTGTCATTTTTGTTTTTATTTTTAACCATTCTGACTGGAGTAAAAGGAAGTCTGACAATAATATTAATCTTCATTTCCCTGGTGGCTCTGTGGGTACTGAATGCTTTTTTAAAACATGGTTACTCACCATCTGTATTGAAACCCAGTTTTTCATTGTGTTATTTGTTTTCTGGATGTTTTTCTCTCTTTTTGTACATTCTAGACATTAATCCTCTGCCCAGATATATCTGACAATGATTTTTCTCTGATTTTGTAGGCTGCCTCTTCACTTGTTGAACGATTTCCTTTGTTATAAGAATGTATAGCTTCTTTGATTTTAGTTTCATATCATTTTTCCATTGCTGGTTTAATTTCCTATACTATAAGAGCCTTATTCAGAAAGTCCTTATCTGTGATTGTAAATTGAAGCGTGTTACCTAGTCTCTAGTACTCAGAATATCAGGTCTGATATTGAGATCTTTCATCCATTTGGACTCATCTGACTTCTGCATCACAGTCTACCACTGAGGGAGATCAAAGCAGGGAATCAAGCAGGTGGAGAACTTGGAGAAGAACCACAGAGAAACACTGCTCCTGTCTTCCTCACTTGCTGCTCACAGCCCCGTGCTTAGCCACTATTCTTACAGGACACACCTGACTAGGGATGGTGCCATAGTCCCACTCATAGTTGGATAGGCCATCACACATCATTTAGTAATCTAAACAATCCCCCACAGACATGGCCACAGATCAGTCTCATCTAGACAATCCTACAATTGAAGCTTCTTCTTTCAAATGATGCTAGACTGTATCAACATAACAAGCTTCTGGATACTCTGGAAGAGTATTACAAATAAAAAAGAAAAATTGAACCATGTAACAGTAGAAGAAAATTTATTACATTTTCCTATATGTCCTCATCCCCCATGCATCCTCATACATATGAAGAGGTAGATCTGGTAATGGGGTACACACTACACTGTAGTCTATGCTGACTGCCAGGGACAAAAAAGTGGGTAGAATTTATATTAACCTCCAATTCCAGTGAGTTTAGATATAAATTAGTGCTTTTAACTAATTTCTTTAAAAGCTCTTTAGGGAAATGAATACAAAAAGGTGAACAGTATGGTTGGCTTAGAATATGAGGATTCTTGGTAGGTTTCAGTTTTTTGGTTGTTTCTGTTCTATAGCACAAATGTGCTTCTGTTATATAACACAATGACTAATGATTACTCTGCTGTACAACTGAGGATCCATCTGTTATCCATATCCACACAGAGCCATCCCAAGTGGAGGGAAACTGGCAGCTAGATCTCTACTTGATGTACCTCAAGTAGAGAAGAATTCTTTGTGTTCCAGTGACAGACACACAAGCAACACTTTGTTTAGCAAGGTAATCAAGCAAATTTTGAGTGATAATTTTAGCATCCATGTAATTATACCCAAATAACTTATAAGTGGATTAGTAAAATCAATGGAAAAAATAAAACCCCAGCCCTGTCAAGGAATATGACTGATATAGTCCTTGATACAAATCCTTATTTTGGTGCTCAGATCTACTCTATAAATAAATATTGAGTTGAGAAAGAACACAATTTGGCATTTTCTTCAAGCACTTGACTTCTATCTGCATTACCATTTATTTTTCTAGCATGTGGAAAAAGGGCTAATAGTTCAGTGATCTTCTCCTAATATGGCCATAGAAAGTCAGTATCTATGCCTGACAGAAACATAACAGCAAAACAAATAATGGACAAATCAAGAGGCTTGGTTTCTGTACTTTCTACAAGTATATCATTAATCTTGTAACTTTCCTATGTCAGACTATGATAGATAATTACCTATAATTTTTCTCTCAGCTCCAACTTGAAAAATGCCAGTCTCATTTATGATTTTATTATTTTTCTATGTTGGAAAATATTTAGATGCTTTTATAAGGGTATAACATTAACAAAAAATGACAATATTAGAAAGGAATTATTACAACTAAAACACTGATGTTGAGAATAATATGGCAATAAATAATCAAAAGAAACAACACTAATTTTAATATGGTGAATATATATTGTTCCATGAACATTAGACAACAAGGGTTGCTTCTAAAAGTAAATACCCACTGGACAACACAAGCCAAAGAATAAATAACACTACATGTTTACACTGAAATAGGCAGGCAAACCCTGAGAAGGAGAGATATCACAGGTCTGTCTACCTAAAATTGGCCTCCACTCAACACTTCTCCAGGGACTCACTAAATGCTTCCTCTCTCCTAGAAAGTGAATAATTCATCATGTGAACTTCTCTTCACAGTCAACACGAAACCAGAGTGTCTTTGAAAGTTCACTGGTCTGTGAATAACGATGCTACTCACAATTGCAGCAACAAGTGTGGCGCATGCAAGGAACCTGCAGGTAAAAGGCTGTCGTTGACTACAACAGAAGCACTGCAAACCACAAATGCGACTCTAAATTATCCAGGAGACATATTTAAAGTGGCAAATATTTTATAATTTCAACAGTAAAATATTTAATCCAAGATAATCAAGATATTACCTTAACATAAAATTCATATAAAATATTGATAATGTACTGCTCATTACTTTTCTGGTATCTGAAATTGTGTGTTTCACTTACATTTTATCAAGCCCTCTATTCTTCAAACTAAGCCCAATTCAAGGCTTATCATTCCCATGTGTCTTCATTGGAAAATTCAAGAATAATTTATAATGGTCTGACAATATTATTTATCTGTTGATTTTGTATAAAATTCTAAAAATTATGCTTTATTACTAGATATTAGCTCTAGTTTTAGAAGAATTAAAATGGAAGTAATACCTAAATAGGATTTAGAGATGTAGCTCAGTGGTGGAATACATATTTAACATGCAAAATGATCTAAACCAAAAACCTAACAAGTATACACACACACACACACACACACACACACACACACACACGCACACGCACACGCACACGCACACACACACGCACATGCACACATGCACACACATACAGGGAGGGAGGGAGGGAAGGAGGGAGGGAAGGAAGGAGAGAGATAGAGAGATCAGAGACAGATCTTTATTTTAAAGTAATTGAGTTTTACTAAAGCTGAACCTGAAGATGTTAAAGTAAATGCCAGAAAACTGTCTCAAAGATGTAATCATAGGGCAAGAAAAACTTTTCCATTTAAAAAATTTTGATACTATAATATAATTACATCATTTCTCTCTTCCCTTTCTTTCCTCCAAACTGTACCTTATATCCTTCCTTGCTCTTGGCTTTCTTTCTAATTCATAGCCTCTTTTTTCATTAATTGTTTTCTATGTATGCATTTCTAATATAACCTGCTCACTCTGTATAATGTTACTCATATGTATATTTTCAGAGCTGACGTTTTGGTATTGGATAACCAACTGGTGTGCTCTTTCTAGGAGACTACTTCTTCCACTCTTGGTTCCTTAGTTGCTTGTAGCCCTTTGTGTGGGGTTGAGGCCCAGTGGTCTTCCACTTGTCCACTTTGGCGTATCGATTGTTGTCATCCTTATTCATCTTATGGTTAGGCACTCTGTTGGTGAGACTGTGAGTATAGCTTCTGACAGTAGTAGGAGATACAATCAATCCTACAGAAAAGGCTATGATCCCCTGGCTTTTGCATTCTTTCTGCTCCCTCTTCCACTATGTTTGGTGAGCCTTAGATGCTGAAGTTGTGTTGTACATGTTTCTACTGGGAATGGGCTCCACAGCTCTGCAGTTTGATTGCTTGTAGTTTCCTGTAATGGGGCATCTATTACAAAGAGAAGTTTCCTTGGTGAAGGATGAGGACTGCAATCATAAGTGGGTTTAAAGACAAATGTTTAGAGTGTAGTTAGGGATTATGCTGTTTTAGTGAAGTTGGGGTTGTACATGCTCCTGCAAGATTCTAGGCCTGCATGTGTGTGACAGTTACGAAGTTTGGTCTGTTTGTAAGGCTCCTAGCAGTGAGATTAGGACCTGTTTCTGGTGCTAAACTGACTTTTGGGAACTGTCCCCCATGCTGGATTACCTCACCCAGCCTTTATGCAGGGAGAGGAGTCCAGTCTAACCTTAACTCCATGTGCCATAGTTTTATCAAGCCCATGGGAGGCTGTCTCCTTTCTGAATGGAGACAGAAGAGGAGTTATTTGGGATGAGGGGTAAATGGGAGTATGTGTGTGTAGGAATGGGGTGGGGAGGACGGAGGAGAAACTGTGGTTGGTTTGTAAAATAAATGAAAAAAATGTTAATTAAATTTAAAAAAGACTCATGTCTTGACTACCCCAAATCACAGAAACACATTAAAACAACATAAATTGATTATTTTCATGTCAAGTTATCATGAAGAAAACAAATTTATTTGGTATAATTAAATAGTAAATTGTACTAATAATAAATATAATAAAAAGTAAATATTATTTCATGAGGTCTCATTTTTCAGTTGTGGGTGTTTGTAGATGTAACAGTCTTTTTAAAGTAAGAAACACAGAGCCAAATGCAGAGTTAAAAGCCCAAGAGGTCAGAACAATAGCTAAGAGCTAAAAACCCTTTCTTACCCTTCACTGCTGCTGCTGTCCTTCCCCTCAGCAAAGAGGCCTACGTCCTGTGTATCTGTCTTTTTATTGACTTTCTGTTCTGCCTTCTCATTGGTTGTAAACCCAACCACATGACCTCCTCATCACTGCCTGTCTATACAGACCTCCAGGTCTTCTATGGTTGGTATTGAGATTAAAGGCATGTGTCTCCATGCTGGCTGTATCCTTGAACACACAGAGATCTGCCTGTCATGTGATCTGGATTAAAGGTGTGCACCACCACCACTGCTCAGCCTCTGCTATGGCTTGCTATTAGCTCTGACCCCCAGGCAACCTTATTTATTAACATACAAATAAAATCACATTTCAGTACAAATAAAATATCACCATAGGTGTTAATGCCTAAACTACTGGTATCTTAGTGAGAAAGTGCTTTTCTGTGTCTGTAAATTGAAGATTGTTCCTTACTTTCTCCTATAACTGATTCAGGATGTTAGGGCTTTTGTCAAGGTCCTTGGTCAAAGAACATCAGTCTAGTAGGGAGGCAACCTACAAAATGGGAAACACAATCTCTACAAAGATATACATCTGACAGATTACTAGTATCTAGAAACATTCAAAGAATTAGATATATGAACATCAATAAAACAACTCAATTAAAAATTAGGGTATGGAACTAAGCAGAGTTCTCAAGAGAGGAAATACAAATGACTGAGAAATATTTTTTAAAAAATATTCAATATCCTTAGCCATCAGGGAAATGCAAATAAAAGCTACTTCGAGATTTCATCTTACGTTTGTCAGAATTACTAAGAGCAAAACAAAACAAAACAAAAACCAAATGATTGCAGGTATGAATGTGGAAAAAGGGAACCTTTATATACTACTATTCATGATAGTATAAAAACTAGTGCAGCCACTTTGGAAATCAGTGTGGAGGTTCCTCAAAAGTTAGAAATGGATCTACAACATTATCCAGCTATAACACTCTTGTTATAATTGAAAGGACACTACACCTTACTATGGAGATACTTGTTTATCTATGCTTATTTCTACTTTATTCATAATAAACAGGAAATGGAAACAGCTAAGGCGTCCACCAACTGATGAATGGATAATGAAAATGTGATACATTCTCACAGTAGAATGTTATTCACTTTAAAGAAAAAAATGAAATTATGGAACTCACAGATAAAAATCATAGGGCTAGAAATCATGATTTTTGGTAAAGTTACCCAGATCTAGAAAGTTAAATGTCACATGCACATGCCCCTCTCACATACATGGATGCTAGCTTTGGATCTTTAGATACATGTGTTTAGTACTGATGGAAGTCAGGAAACCAATAAGGGGCCATGGGTGGACTTCAAAGGATAAAATATAGCTGTTATGATGGGGAAAAGGGTGTAATGGAACATGAAGTTAACATGGAGTTAAATTAATTTTAAATGAAGTTTAAATGAAGGGATACAATAAAAAACAGAATACTATGCCAGGTATGGTGATGCACACCTGTAATCCCATCTTTGGGAGGCAGAACCAGCTAGATATCTGTGAGTTTGAGGACAACCTGGTCTACATAGTGAGTTCCAGGCCAGTAAAGACTACATATAAGACCCTGTAACAACAATATGAGAAATGGAGAGAAGGAGGAGATGGAAGAGAGACAGAGAGAGAGAGAGAGAGAGAGAGAGAGAGAGAGAGAGAGAGAGAGAGAGAGAGAGAGAGAGAGAGATAGAGAGAGAGAGATTGAGAACCAGTGCCAAGTATAGGCCCAAACTCCAGAGGAGCAGTTCTCAACTTGTCGTTCTCAACCTTTGGGGTTTGAACAGACCTTCCACAGGGGTCATGTATCAGATATTTACATTATAACTCATAACAGTAGCAGAATTACAGTTATGAAGTAGCAATAAAAATAATTTTATGGTTGGGGATCACTACAACATGAAGAAGCATATTAAAGAGTCTCAGCATTAGGAAGGTTGAGAACTGCTCTACATGATGAGTGTCTAGAATACACACTAACTTGTGGCTAGCTAAGTGACATGTCCTGTGAGTTATTCTGCTAAGTAGACATGGTATTAAAATGCCCCTTTAGTTCTTACCTTTATACCCATAGGTTATTGTATCTCTTGACTTTCATCAGAAAAGATTCTTTTTTGAAATGAAAGTTTTTTTTCTTTCTTATTTCAATAGACAGTGATTAACACAGAAACTTACAATTGCTCAAGATGAAGATAAAAAGAGCCAGTTTCTTGATCAGCATTAAAGGGAACATCCATATCATACATCCTCTCTCTAAGGCTCAAGAATCATCATAGAAGAGGCACTGGAAAAATAGTAAGAATCAGACGCAGTGCCCATCTATGGGGAAATAGTACTTGCCAGACATGACAGGGCATTATACACATGAACCTACAGTGGCTATGATTCTATCCATATTCCTTATATAAAATCCAACCAGCCAAAATGCCAATGTGGATTGGGGAGAAACTCAAGAAGTCTTGCCTGAGGAGCTATTGATGACAGATGGTTGCTAGGAGTAGAGAGAGTCAGTTTTTTTTTTGTTTTTTTTTTCCGGGGATTCAGCCCCTGAGAGACTACCCATGCTCCAGTAGCTGGTCCTACACTCATAGACACATAGGCTACACTAAGTAAACTTAAGCAACATTTTAAAAAAGGAGTAAATGAAGTTTGCAGAGAAAAGTGGTTGGTTGGATGGGAACAGATTGAAGGGGAGAAATGAAGAGTAGATTTGATTTTAAAATGTTATATGTACATATAAAATTCTCAAACAATAAATAATGGGGGAAAGAAAAGATTAAAAAAAATTAATGTTCTTTGCTGTTCTTGAATTAAAAAATACTTTAACAAATATTGACATTACTAATATTTTTCTTTCAGGATATATTTCATATGTTAAAATGTATGAAATATTAATACATTATTCACAGAAAGCCAAAACTTACATATGTTGTAAACGAATTTTATACTTGGCTTGTTGTGACTATTTTTTATAAATCAGTGATGGACAATACAATTATTTTATCATCAGTGTTATGAGATATATGCTTTGGGTATTTGTAGAAAATTATAAACATATAGTTATATATGCATACACACATATGCTCATTAACTTAAGTCTTAAACATTTTAGTGAAGTTGTCTCATAGAGAGAGTTTGCCATGGTTTCCACATCATCAATACTGGAAATCTGTAGCTGATTTGGTTACAAAAAGTCAGATGTGAAATCAAAGAGGATTTCAGTTTCTTCCATTTCAAAACATGACTCTTCAAATACACAGTTATGTGGTTTAATTTTCTTCATATAGTAAATCAGAACACTGAGTGGCAAATTAATTGCAATTTATTTTTGAAAAGCAGAATGACAGTATAATTTGTAAAATGTTTGAGATTCTTCTTTACTAAAAAAGTTTTAGTAAAGAATGGGATGGTTCTTTAGAAATCAATGTAGCTGTTTCTCAAACACAAAACTAGAAATAGAGCTTTCACATGACCCAGATATACCACTCTAGAGATAGATCCAGAAGAGATCTCAACAAACTTTTCTGAAAAGAAAGTGTAAATTACCAACAGACAATATAAAAATGTTCAATATCAGCAGTCACCACAAACTTTGCATTAAAACCAGAAAAGGATAACACCTGACCTAACTAAGAATGGATATTCTCAAAAAAATTTAAAGACTGATATGAAATGATGACAAAAATGTGAAGAAAGGAGACTCTTGGAACTATTAGTGTGAATATCCATTATTTTCCCTAGTATAGAAAAATATGGATGTTTCCATTAAAAATTAAAAATAGAAGTACCACATGATCTAATAATTTCATCAAATTGCAGATAACTAAAAAAGTAAAATCACTCACCAATGAGACATCAGCACGTTCTGAGGTTTGTAGCACTGTTCATAATATCAAGGAAATGGAAACAAAAAGCATCCATCATCTGATGAATGGGGAAAAAAACAATGGTTCATAGAACCAAGGAAATACTATTGACAATAAAATACCATTAAAATAAATACATGCTGAGTGGACAAGATAGGTCAGCAGTAAAAAGGCTTACCACTAATGACTTGAGTTCAGTTCCTGGAACCCATGTTAAAGGAAAGAATTGACTCCAGGAAGTTGTCCTCTGACTTCCAACCATTTGTTGTGGCTCACACACACACCCAAAATAAATAAATAACAAATAAATAAATTTTAAAAACTGCCATCTTGTCCTTCACAGCAACACAGACAGAACGGGAAATCCTACATTCAATGAAGTAATTCAGGCACTGCAAAACAGATCCTGTAAGCCATTCACATGACAAAAATAAAAATGAAAGCTGACCTTCAGGCTGGAAAGATCAAAAGGATCTAAGCCCAGTTCTGAACAGCCACACTGGAAGCTCACAGCTTCCTGTAACTCCAACTCCACAGAGGAAATTTTCTCTGTATGCCATCACCCATGATCAAAAACCCACACATAGACACAAAATATAAGTAAATAAAGAATTATTTTTAAAGGAAACCTGATTTTTTTTTTCAATCTTAATTTTGTATTTATTAAGAAAAGAATTTCTTAAGGAAAATAGCTGGGCTATTTTTTTTTTCATTTTTATTTATTAAGAAATTTTCTACTTACTGTACATGCCACCCACAGATCCCACCTCTTCCCTCCTCCCTCCTCCCCTCCTCCAGCCCTCCTTCCCAAGCCACCCCACATCCCCACATCCCTCAAATCAAGGTCTCCCATGGGGAGTCAGCAGAGCCTGGCACACTGAGCCTAGGCACGTCCAAACCCCACATAGAACTTGAGAGCAGAACAGAGGTTATCAGATGCCTGGTAGAGTAGTGGGAAGGGAAGAAAGGGGACTGGTTAGTGGTGCTAAACTGTGAATAGACAGGAATGAGAAAACTGGGTAAGAAAACCTGAAAGGATAGGGAAGTAATCTAGTCTTCACTGCAACGTTCTACAGTGTATATGAAGTATATACAACATATACAGTCAAGAATTACATTAAAAATGTCTATGTCTAGTCCATTAACATTTGACAAATTCAGATAAAAATTCCATTATATATATTAACAATGTCCAGTCCAGTAACATTTGATAAACTCAGAAAAAAATTTCATCACTTATCCCATTTAAAACAAGTAGTTCCTTTTTAAAAGTAGATTTAATAATTGACCCTTTTTTCTTATCATATCCATATTCTCTTTTTTCTTTTCATAATAAATTTAATAATATACCCTTTGTCATTTTTATATCTTCCCCTTTTTCTTTTTACAATAGATTCAGTGATCTACCCACTTATACTATTATTTATTTTTTTCTCACAGTAGACTCAATGATCTACCTCATATCTATATTCTCTTTTTTCTTTTTGTTTTAAACAAAAACTCTGAATCTAATCTCCTTATTCAGCTTTTTTCCTGACCATTAACAATTAACAACTTGCAACCAACCATTGTAAACAATGACAATATCCAAAACTCATTAAATGACTAAAAACCTCCCATCCCATCTCTTGGGAATGTGGGCTTTGTTTTCTTAAAATTACTTCCTGCTTTCTGGGGGTGAAGACATCTTTAGGGGATCCTGAAAAAAAATTTTGGGTTAATTGTCAAGTCCTGTATCATTTGTTCAGTCTCTACATATTGGGAAAGTGCAGGGCTTGTCACAAGTCCTTGTTTGAGTAGTCTGTCAGACTGGATCATCTCAGCTTGCCATCTCGAAATTGTCCTTGAGCAGTTTGTAGTCCAAAGTGATCTATCCATGGTGTTAATGAGCTTAATGGCTTTACCATAGTCCTTGTGGAATCATCATTGTGGGGTCCTGTCATCCTTTTGAAGATTTCAAAGTTGCTGTTAGGCGTGGTCATGGTTCCCTGCAGACCTTTTTTTTTTTTTTTTTTTTTTTTGGCAGGGGGGCTCCTCTGTGGTTTGGAGCAATCAGTCTGATAAATATCTGTCTCTCAGAACCATGAATGTTCTTCCCTAGAAGAGAAAATCTTCACAGCAATTTCTCCCCACCATTTGTCTTGCCAAACGTTTCCAAACTGACCTTTGTTGATACTTTCTTGTAACACTATGGTCCTGGCAATTCTTCTCTGAACAAGCAGCGGTAAACCCTTTGTCTCAGGTAGTATCATCACCACAGTCACCAACACGATGAAAAGAAGCCAGCAACTTTGAGCAGCAGCCACTGCCTCCATAGTCCCACCGCCTCAGTTTGTGGCTTGGCCAAAGCTTCTCCTAGGCTGGCCTCAAACTCGGGATCCTCCTGTCTCTGCCTTCTTCAGTAAATCCAACCAGTGTGCCACCACAACCAGCCCTGAGCTGGGGCCCACAAGGTCACAGGCAAGCAGCTTTTTCATGAATTTGTGCCACGAATGTTGGGCTACACTGAGGTAATTTTATTCTCCCAATGATCTTTCAAGTTAGCTAGCTTGTCTACCACAAGAGGAAGAAGAAATTATCTAATATGTTCATACGATTGAATATGAAAGGGTAAGTTTTTAAAAACTATCTAGTCTACCTTCCCAGTACTTCAACAAGGCCACACCTCCCAATTGTGCCACTCCATATGAGCTTATGAGGACCAATTACATTCAAACTACCACACTGTGAAGAACACATAGGAGGGAAACTACATACCATCATTTATTCTATTATTTTTCACTCATTTACTGGCCTTGTTGAAGCAGGTGTAGCCTTGTTGAAGGAAGTGTGTCACTGTGGGGACAGGCTTTGTGGTGTCATATATAATCAAACTTTGCTCAGTGTGATACAAAGACCGCTTCCTGTTGCCTTTGAGTAAACATGCAGCAGCTCCTTCTCCAGCACCATGCCTGCTTGTATGCTGTCATGCTCCCCGCCTGATGATAACAGGCTAAACCTCTGAAACTGTAAGCTGCCATTTTAATTAAATCTTTTCCTTTATAAGAGTTACTGTGGTCATAGTGTCTCTTCATAGCAATAAGAACCCTAACTAAGGAATCAGGTGTTCACATTGCTGTGTTCTATTATCATTACTGTGAAGCAATGGTTTTTTTTTTTTCTTCTCCTTATCACATCACAAATGTTACATCTCTCATAAGAGGCACTTTAACAGACATTACCCCATGGACTTGCAGGCTTTGTTACCTATGTGTGGATATTAAGAGTGATCCAGACAAAGAGGTAGTTATTTTTAATGTCTCAATTAATCATGACAGTTTTAAGATAAGAATTTGTTAGCTAGTCATATCTTTCATCAACCTCTATCTTTTTGCAAGATCCTTGAAATGTTTGTTGATTTACATGAATTTGTAAGTATGGAAAAGAATATCTTATTTAAAATATGGTTGGGCACAACTGAAATAAAATATGAAATTGTTATTCAAGTATATTTAAATTTTCTTTGATTAATCAGGATTAGAAGAAAGACACAAGACTATAGGAATAGCCCTGATATACTCATAATTTAGTTTTTCACACTAGGTGAATGTGTCATGATTAAGGGATGTGTGACCTCTGCTCTATCAGATTGTGGAGCTCAGATGTGAACTACATATTTAATAGCATTCATTCAAAATATAATTCAGTTCAGATCAACTAATATGATTCTAAGTTTAGCAAAAGCTTTTCCATTTTATGGTTGACTAGAAATTACATAGAATATTTTGTACATTACTAATAGTTCAAAACCATAATATAGACATTCTATTAATGAATGAACTAAATGAAATACAATGTTTATTTTAAAAATATTTTCTGTAGGCTTTGAATTCTTCTCAGTGTTTTCTTACCTATCCCCAATTCAAAGGGTTTAATTTAACAAATGACATTTATCTCTGATGGATATGAATAATGCATATTTTGAAAACGTTAATTTCTAAAGCAGTGTAAGGCATAGTTTGGGTGCTTTCACTAATTTTATGAAAAGAAATCAGCTATTCAGAATCTCAAATGATACATTCTCTTCTCCTCAGCTTGTATCTTTCTGTTTGGTTGATTAAGACATTAAATAACTATCCAACCATAGGAATAAATAAAGTGTGTATGACTAATACCAGCATGACAACCATGAATAAAACAAAGCATCCACGAATAAAGGGATTGAGTTATTATGAGGCTTATATATGATAATTTATGCCAAAGTACTTAGAAAACCAAAGCAGTGGTAATATAAGGTGTTATTATTATTATTATATGCTTGATACTCTATACCAGAATGGCAACCAAATCTATTGTAAGGCAGCATTCTTAGAAAACAATGAAGCTAATTTTAATGATTCATGGGTGTCTTTTGTATTTGAAACATTAAGCAAAATGAGCAATCATTAAAAGCTTCTAATAAAAATTACAGATATCCCAGAAACTTCTCCACTAAGTCTCAGTGCAATGGGAAACATTTTGTTTGTAAAAAATAAAGGCATTTTTATTGTGCCTTTCCTTTATTATTCCATCAAGTTAAAGGGTAGAGCGAAACAAGGAATCAGAAATCAGGAGAGCTTTACTTATAGCCTTCTACATACTCACTCAAACCCCTCTTTTTTACACTACAACTGTATTCAAAATGCCCATTTCACAAAAGTCCGGTAGAATGAAACATTTGGGTACATGTCATTAATCTGAGTATGTAATGTGTTCAAATGCATGCTAAAACACAGTGTTTTAAAGTTTCCTCTGTGTTGATCAGCCAGTCATGGAGAGTATTACCTGGTCATGCACTCATTCGGGTTGTCTCACTACATTCTGTTTATTCACAGGAAGCCCTTACAGCTTTCCTCCATTGTTCGGGAAGTGTTCCCAAGCTGCTCATTTGTAGCACCATGAAAGTACATATCTACAGTCCTTGAGTCCCCAGTAACCTACCATAGTTTCTGTTTTGGTCATGAAATTTTTGGCACCTCACAATACCTTAACCAGACAATGGTCCCAAACCAGTGATTCAACTACCTCTCATCTTACCTCCATCAGGTGGTATTTTTCTTATTAGAAAGTAAATGATGGACCCCTCCCTTCAGGGAACCCTACAAAAGAAGGAGACAGAAAGATTGTAAGAGCCCTGGGGGGATGGAGAACACCAGGGAAACCAAGCCTTCTGAATATAGCAGGACAGATGCACATATGAGATTCACAGAGACTAAGGTAGCTTGCACAGGGCCTGTATGGGCTTAAGTCCGAAGGGGGTCTCAGTACTGAGAGGAGAAATGGACATAAGCCCCCATTCCTAACCCAGAACTTATCTCCAACTGCTAACTACTCACAAATGTAAAATTATTTCTCTCCAATGAGTATACAAATAACTCTTTTATTTATTATTTATTTGTTTGTTTGTTTGTTCGTTCATTCATTTTACATACCGACCACAGTTGCCCCTCCTCCCGCTCGCCCCTCCCCCCACCTCATTCACTCCTCAGAATGGGTAAGGCCTCCCACCTCCCAGGGGGAGTCAACAAGCCCTGGCGTGATCAGTTGAGGCAGGACAAGAAGTCCCCTCCCCACTCCCCACCTGCTACCCCTCCTCCCCGCACCAAGGCTGAGCAAGGTATCTCACCATACAGAATGGGCTTCAAAAAGCCAACTCGCACATCAGGATATATCCTGGTCGCACTGCCTGGGGCCCACAGACAGACCAGACTGAGCAATGGGAGTCCAGTTGAAGAGAGGGAAGGCGGATTATAGGAGCAAGGAGGGTTAAGATCATGATGGGAAAACCCACAGAGACAGATGACCCGAACTTGTGGGAACACACGGACACTAGACTGTCAGCTGGGGAGCCTGCATGGTATGTGGGTGACAGTTCTGTAGTATGTAAACAGTTCTTAAGGGCAGACCCCATGCTTATGCATAGGGGATCAACAAAAACAGTTGTGTAGCTTGGTCTGTTTGTAAGACTCTTACAGTGGGATCAGGACCTACGCCTGGCCCTTAGCTGGTTTGGGGAAGCCTGTTTCCCATGCTGGATTTCCTCACCCAGCCTTGATGCAGGGGGAGGAGCTCGGTCCTGCCTCAAGCCCACAGGAGGCCTGCCTCCTTCTGGGTGGAAAGGTAGAGGAGTGGATGAGGAGGGGGTGGATGGGAGTTGAGGGCAGGGAGAGGGAGGATGGGGAGAACTGTGGTCAGTATGTAAAATAAGTGAAATAAATGTTAAAAATAAATAAATATAAACAAAAAAAAATGAACTCAGTGGCATTCCTGGAAGTTCTTTAATTTTACCCTGGAGATACTTTGCATATATATATTACGTTTTCCAGTTTTGTATTCTTATAGAATTCCTGTGTGTGCGAACATGTGTGCCTCTACATCCATATGTTTTTCGTGCTTTTTTGGGGGGGGAGGGAGCTCTTTTTCTTCTGTTTGTTTGCTTAATCTATTCTGGTTTGTTTTTATTTTATCTTACTACATTTTTTAGATGTATATTTGTTTTCTAATGAGAGAGGAGAGAAGATTTGAGTAGGAATATAATTTGGGAGGAGTTAGGGGAGGAGAAACAGTAGTCAGAATATGTTGTATGAGAAAAATCTATTTTCAATGTAAAAAAATAGGGGAAAAAGAAAGAAAATAAAACACAAAATACCTCTTAACTTTACAACAAGGTATCTATTCTTTGTTTTCTTTTTTCTTTTTTCTTCTTTTCTTTTTGGATTTTCCAGACAGGGTTTCTCTGTGTAGCTTTGTGCCTTTCCTGGATCTCATTCTGTAGACCAGGCTGGCCTTGAAGAGATCCGACTGCCTCTGCCTTCCAAGTGCTGGGATTAAAGGCATGCAACACCACTGCCCAGCAAGGTATCTATTTTTATGTACCTAGTCATCTTACCTAAGCTCTAGAGAAATGTTTCTCAAATTATTTTCAAGAACTGATTTATTTATTGCCAGTCTGTGGGGAAAGGGCCTATGGAGCCAGGTGTTAGTAAAGCTGGCCCCCAGGGAAAGTGTAGAGGGTATAACCCAAGTTGTTTACAAAAATATGATTGGAGCTTCAGATCAAGAAAGATGATGTCAGGACATGATTCCCTTTAAGCTGATTGGCCCAATGGGGGCATTTCTGCCTCCCATCCACCCCCCTTGTTTTCTTTATGCTTTAAAAGGAGCTTGTTGTTTTTTGAATAAATGAGTCCTTGCCTGACTTGGCACTCTGCTGCATCTGAGGGATGTTGGGGAATGGGCAAGCAGCAGCACACTTAGCTTTCCTTGGTTCCAGGTCTCCCTTCTTGGAGGACCTAAGTTCCCGGTGGGGCAGGACCCTATACCAGTCTATCCAAAACACCTAGTTGCTGGTGGTCATGTCAGAGGAGCAGCAGATGGCAGTTGACTTCAGCGTGTCAGCCCACCAGGAGGCAAATCCTGATGAATGAATCACAGATAGGCAAGGACCTGAGACCACAGACTCCAGAATGTCTTCTGCATCTGCTGTGCCTTTACATGTTTGCTGCTGCCATCTTTCTCTGGTATCTGGTATGGTGTGAATGGGTGTGGGGAGATCCCCACTGCCTGTAATGTAGTGTGTTTATCTCATAGAAACATTCCAGTCTACTGGGCATTTTTACCTGTGGATTATTATAAAGATGATTTCTTCTTATGCTGCACTGTCTAAATGATAATAATAATGTTAGTTTAAACTGAGTTTTGATGATACAAAATTAAACAAAGAAGTGTTACACAGCTACATCGTGTGAGTTTCTACTGAGGAGCTGTATAGATTGCAGCTTAGGTTAATGATTAAGAAAAACATTGAGTCCCAGTTAGCCCAGCTAGCTTAAATTCTTAATGTTGGGAGTGTTCACAGGTTTTGGAGTGCATCATAACTGAAACAGAGCTTTAAAAATAACTTAAGAGTTAGACTAAGATGTTTTTGTCAAATAGCTTTGAGGTGAAAAACTTAAGAAGATAATCTAAAGTTTTAGAAAGGCACATACGTGAGTGAGGGACTCTTTAAGGTAAAGGAACAAGAACAAGCAGCCCAATTATTTCTAGCTGACACACTTTTCTTGCTAGAATTGATTGATGACTAAAGGTGATCATTAATTCCTTATACCCATTTCTGCCCTCAATCTCCTGATTTGAAAAAAACTATGATGAGTGGGTATGTACCCTAAAGGTTTAAAGTAGAGCTGACTGATTCTTTTTCATATATAAACATTTAGGGTTGTGATTCCTTATAAGATTACCTTTCAAGATACGTAACAAAGTAGTTGGCCCTCTCTTTGTAACTGGAAAATGCAGCCTGCCAATAAAATACCTGACTAAGAAGAATATCTTGTTTGCCTACACAGTTAATCTATAACAAGTTGCTTGGGTATAAATGTACATGGATTCTTCTGATTATTTGTTTTTCACCTGTAATATGTAAAATATTTAATCATCTGAGGGATATGAAAAACATGCTGTTTTTTACTTGTATTCATTATACTAATTCCCTTGAACAATAGAATGTAACCATATTGTGATTCCTATATTGCCTGAAAGATTTTGCTGGGGTATATAAGCTGTAGAAAAAAATATACACAAGAAGAATAAAGAAGGAAACCATCAAGAGAGTGTATGAGCATCTCTTTCCCTGGTTCTCTCAGATAGAAAAGTGTAGTAGGTGCTGACTTCGTGGATTTCTTTCCAGACCTGTGGTGCTGGAGACTAGCAGCAATATCCAGTATATAGATATATTGTATAATGAATGCATGTTAAGTAAATGGAATTTGTGTTATATGACACAAATGCTGCCATTATCCTAATTTTATAGCTATTGAGTCCAAGGCAAAGAAAAGTAATAAGCTTCTCTGGGTATTGGTTTGTGAGCCAGTGTTAGAACCAGGATGCACTGAGTAATTTGACTACAGAGGTTATATTATCAAAAGTGGTCTGTTCCCTTTAAGGTAAGACACAAAGATTGGGAAGGTTCTTGTCATGGTGTGGAGCTTATTCCCATCAATATTATTTGAAAAGAAGAGACTTATTTCTAACTCCTTTGACAGTCCATTAGATACTGGGCATGATAAATGCTGCCTTCTTTCTCAAGCCCATATAGTGATGAACATTTTCATGTACTTGTCACTAAAGAATTACAGAATGTATTCTAGACATGATTAACTCATTAATCTTAACAAAACCAAGGCAAAGTTAGTAAATTAATTATCCTTGTTTTATAGCAAACACCTGAGGTATGCAAGGGCACAGAGTGTATCTGTGGCAAGAACTCTTTTTTTTTTTTTTTTTTTTTCTTTTAGTTTTTCAAGACAGGGTTTCTCTGTGTAGCTTGGCTCCTTTCCTAGAACTCACTTTGTAGATCAGACTGGCTTCAAACTCACAGAGATCCACCTGGCCCTGCCTCCCAAGTGCTGGCATTAAAGGCATGTGCCACCACCACATGCCTTGAATGATTTCTTTATTTTCATTACTGAATGTAATTTCAATACAATCACGAAGGTTATTGATAAGGATTGTTACAATAGTACAAAGGAATTAGTGAGGTGATTTAGTGTGTGAGTCACAATCCCTCAGTCCTAGACCAAAATTTGAGCTCTATTAAATATTATGATTTGGATACCTAAGCAAGTACTTTAAGTCTATTAATTTTGTTTGTCTTTTACATCATGGAAATAGAGGTGGTAATGGTATCCATTAGAGGATTCTCTTGTGTATCACCAGCATGGTGCATTTTCAGGACTTGCATTCAGTCAGCTCTCTGGAATAAATAATACCATTATACTTTTATCACATCACTTTTACCATTAGTATAACTGAAGTAAGGGCTTGTGATTACTTCACATAGACAGACCATAAAATTACAGTTCACTATTTGCAGGAACTGTTTTCTAAAACGTTGTTGCTCTAGAATCTCTAGAGAGGAAGACATGCAGGGAGCAAGCTGCTTTGAGATAACTTCCATTAAATGGAAACATCCATTTACTTTCACTCACATGCTTTGCATAAACTATGAATATCTTAATGCAGCCGAACTTACTATTGGATTGTTAATAATATTCACCATTTACTTTGAGTAACCCTGCTCATATCAAGGTACAAAGTTCATGTTTATTTTAGTTATTTTTATTAATTATTTTTCCAATTTTAAGTGTGGTTTTTCACCTGTTTAAACTTGTAGGGTCTTTCATTTTGAAATCAAACTTGTTCTTGAGAATAGTAGAACAGAAACCAACTCAGGCTAGATTTGTGGTAAGAATCTAGAGAAACTGACTCCAAATTGTAGGAAATCATATGAGACCTTACAGCAATGAAAGCCTTACCCAACATCTCTCTCTCACATTACATGTGCATGGATCATATGCTTCTGCTCTTGGGTTTTCAGTCATCTTTGTGAAGCCAATGTAACAGGCTCCTAATCCTTAGTAGATCCCCCCAGGCCTTAGTATACTGACTCCATGATGGAAGTTCCATTCAGGCCATAGACTTGGCACATAGACTTGCCAAAATTTAAACAAAGACCTAATTCCATCAAAGTCCATAGTTCTGGGGAAGTCTCTAAATATACCAATCTTGTCTTTTTGGTTTCTGTAGTTCTGCTTCTGGCTAACTGTTCTTTTTAAGTGAAGTATATCAACCTAGGATATGGTTTTTGTGCTTAAAAGCTCACCCTGAACGCCAGCCAAAGTGCTGTACTTTATGCTGGGTTGCCTTGCTCTGCCTTAATACAAGGGGAGGGGCTTAGTCCTACCTCAACTTGATATGCCATGCTTTGTTGACACCCATGGGAGATCTGCCCCTTTCTGAACAGAAACAAGAAACAAAGGAGGAGTAGATAGAGGTTCCGGGGTATGTGAGGGGAGGGAATGGGAGGAGAGAAGAGAGAGGAAACTTCAGTCGGGATGTAAAATAAATGAACAAATTAAATTGATAATAATAAAATCATCATCATCATCACACCCTGAGAAAGGCTTGGGATTACACCAGGATCCCCAATACCCAGTGTAGTCACTGGCTGGCTCATAAAGACTTTTTATTGGCTTAAACCCATGTCTGAGCAGAACAGTATTAGCTGGTGGATACCTCACAGCACCAGGTTTCTCAGAAAGAGTCAGGTTTCCCCCCTCTACATTTCAAGTAGTTTTGTGTTGTTATTTCTTGTAATTTTGTCTGACATCTGCAATCTTTCAGTCTCAGCATCTAGTACCATACAACTTTTAAATACCTTGACATTACTTTCAAATTTCAGAGAAACAGCTACAGATCACATGTTTGTATTAAACACAAATTTTGATAATGAACCCTAATTCAAAATGCAATGTCATTAAAAGGTGGGAAGTACTAGAAAGAACAATTTTGGGATGTAGTTAGATTTAGACAAGGTCATGTATGTGGAACCACCATTAGAGGCCGGAACACCGGGGTTAGGGATTTAGCTCAGTGGTAGAGTGGGGATTTAGCTCAGTGGTAGAGTGCTTGTCTAGCAAACACAAGGCCCTGGGTTATGTCCTCAGCTCCAGAAAAAAAAGAAAGAAAGAAAGAAAGAAAGAAAGAAAGAAAGAAAGAAAGAAAGAAAGAAAGAAAAGAAAAAAACCACTAGTAAATCTTTGTCAGGTGGTGGTAGTGCACGCCTTTAATCCCAGCACTCAGGAGACAGAGGTAGGTGGGTCTCTGTGAGTTCGAGACCAGCCTGGTCTACAAAGCGAGTTCCAGGAAAGGTGCAAAGCTACACAGAGAAACCCTGTCTCAAAAAAAAAAAAAAAAAAGAGGTCAGAACACTAATTCTTCCCCCTGTCTCCCTCCCTCCCCTGGCCTCTGCTTTAGTGAGAAGATAGTTGTCTATGCTCCAGTGTCTAGGAACACAGAGAAGGAAGGTTACAAGAACTTTAACCAAATTGTTATGGTTGTCATTAGACTTCTCTCCTATAGGACCATTCATTAGAAATAAATATTTATTTAAGCTACAGAATCTGTGAGATCCTATTTAAGTATCCTGAAAACATACAATGGCCATTACCATCAAACTTCATGTTACATTCTGCAGGTCCCAGTGCCAGAACAGGGCTTAAAATACTACTAATGATCTAGTGTATGCTGTAGGAATTGGAAAAAAAAAACATAAACAAATGATTACAAGCAGTTTTTTTTTTTTAATTGGGTAAAATAAATGCTTACTCAAATGATTAGTAAAGACTGGTTGTTTTACAGTGAAAACTTGGTCTATTATGATAGGTTGAATTGTATTATGTCAGACCTGGGCAAGACCTAATGTTTGCTGACTTTCCCCATGCCTTATTTTAAATAGGTCTATGTAGATATAATTAAGAATCTTAACACAAATGTCTTCTGAGAGTCAGCCCTAAATTAAGTAACTAACGTTTTTATAAGAAAGAATGAGGAAACTCTGAGACAATGAAAGGCCATACATACAGTAAAGCAGGGAAATAGAATTACATAGGTGTGGTTCTTCTTCCTTAGGGATTGACAGAGAAGCAGGTGGGAGCAGAAGAGAGTGAGCAGAGTTGGACAGCTTGTGGGTTGATGGAGATAGCTTTCTGGGAGACAGCTTAAGTGAGTCACCTCAGCTTTATTCCAGATTATAGGGGATATATAGTATTGGGGTGATAGCTGGGGCAAACCCTAATTTGCATTAGGTGGCATGCTCCTATTATATAGCTGGATTAGTGCCAGCACAGCCCCACAAAAATAGCTAGAGCATGTTACTTAAGTACTGTGGGCAACAGGGCAAGAACATTTTCAGAGAACTGTCTCAAGGGTCATCTTTTTGATAAGTCAGACCTCCAGGCATAGAGACATCCTCCAGATAAGACTAGGAAGAGAGCAGAAACCATCCCCCCACCTGAAAGGGAGGTTGAGTGTCCTCCATGTTGTGCCAAGTCCAGGGGTAGCAGCTAAGCTATGATAAGCTGCATCCTCTGAGCAGCGGGGCTTCCCAACATATACGTACAACTAAGTGTTACCAAGATTCACCAAAAGCTTGGTGAATAAGCTCAGAAGTATAGCCTTGAGGGGATTCTATCCTTTCAGAACTGTGACCAAATAAATTTCTGTTGTTTAAAGCCATCAATTTTATAATAACTTGTTGAGCCTTAGAGGAAATGAAATAAATACAATAGTCTTTTGATCTAAGATCCTGAGTATTTCCTCACTGTGCTCATAATCAATGAGTGAAATATACCTAAAGTTAAATATTTACTTTATATTATGTAGGCATGTAGAATTAGTCTAGTTAAAGTTAACTTTTCTAGATCTTTATAAAATCTCTTGAGGATGAGAATATTAGAAAAATTATTCCTCTTTTTTTAATACAAATAAAGTAATATTGATGTTAAGAATTCACTGGAGAGATAGCTAAGTGGTTAAAAGTATTTGCTCCTCCTGCAGAGGACCTGGGCTTGGTTCTCAGTACTGCATAAGGCACTTCACAACTACCTGTAACTCCATTCCCAGTTGGCACCAGCATGCATGTGTGCATACACACCACACACACAGACACACCCACATTTAGCTGATAAATTAAATTTTTACGGAAAAAAAAAAAAGAGCCACCAACCAATAACTAAAACTGAGGACTGGAAGCACAAAGCTGACTAGTTACATATCAGATATAAAGAGTTTGTACACAGTCTGAGAAATCCTACAGAATTATTTGGTTCCTATTTTTAATTACACTTATTTTGTTTGTGGGAAAGTGTGTGTGTGTGTGTGTGTGTGTAAGATGAACATGTGGAGGAGATTGTTCTCTCTTCCTACCTTCTGCCATGCGAGTCCCAGAAACTGAATTCAGCTCACCAGCTTAGTGTCGAGTGACTTTGCTCACTGTGCCATCTTGCCAGTCCCTGTTTTCTTATTTTAACTCTGGAGCCAACACTCAGACTCAGATATACTGGAATAGAATTCCTAACATTTTCCAAGAGTGTCAGTGTCAGATCTGACTAATGTTCTTCCCTCTGCTGGGTCTTAATTTCTCCTGTGAAACCCAAAACAAAAATAACAAAAATGAACAGCATTCAGTGCTCACTCTTCATAGTGTATAATAATTATCAGGATAAAATGGAGTGACCTGAGCTTGGCCCACCTAACTAGACATCAGTGTCTGCATATTACTGACTACAACTAAGATACCAGATTTATCAAACATTGTTTTTATTTTTAATAATTGTCTTTTATTCTTGTTAACCTTCATTATATTTTTTATTTTGATTCTTCATTATGCTTTTTTATTTTCACCAGGTATACCATGACTTGTTTTACATTCTTGAAACTCTTAGGTACACTAGCTGTAAACTGAATTGATTTCAATCAAGAAGACAAAAATGAACTTAATTTTCACTAATTCTAAAGAGACGTTTGTAGGAGGACTCTGATTCAGCCAGTTTTCATTGAACCTCTTAATCTTACAAACTATAAAAAGATCCAGAAAAGGCCAGGTGGTGGCGGTGCACTCAGGAGGTAGAGGCAGGCGGAGCTTTGTGAGTTTCAGGCCAGCCTAGGCTACAGATTGAGTTCCAGGAAAGGCTACAAAGCTACACAGAGAAACCTTGTCTCAAAAAAAAAAAAAAACAAAAAAAAAACCAAAAACAAAAAACAAAAAACAAACAAACAAAAAAAAAAAAAACAACAACCAAAAGACCCAGAAATCAAGAGAGGAAGTGGTGACTAATGGACTGGATTGACTAACCACCACTTGATCCAAACAGCTTCTGGAGGAGTTAGTTACTCCAAAAATGTATCTGACAGAGTGACTATCATTACCTCCACTTTGCTGATAGGGCAGAGACAGCTCGACTTCTGACTAATAATGTGAATTCTAAAATAATGGCAAGCACCAGTTTGCTGTGCTATATTTAGGAGAAAATAACTGTAGCGTTGACTTAATCAATAAATTCTTGATTTTAGAGTAACCTGAAATTGGAGTAAAAGGGATGCATCCTTAACATTTACATCAATGGTAATGACTAGGTAATCTAACTTCCAGTCCATGTCTCCATCACCTATCATGCGTCTCTTTCATAATATCATCAAGCATAAACAAAAAAATATGATCCAAGAAGAAAGAGTTTCTGACACAGTGGACTTTAGTTCCTTCACAAGTTCATTAAAGAAGTGTTGGAAATGTTTTTGAAAGTTACCGTTAAATCCTAGCAAGGGCCAAACAATAACCATTTATTCATCTAATGAAGAAATGTGAGGTCCACAGTTAGAAGGATTAATTTCATGCAATTATTTCAGTGTGGGGCTTTTCAAAGAAACTTAAACCAAACATAAAGTTTTCAAAATTGGTGCATAGAGAACAGATTTCCTGATGTGCTTTTACAGTGCTGTTTAAAAGGGAAAATAAATTAGTCAATAACAGAAAGCATGAAAACTCCAATTCTACCATATTATACATAACATTTCATTCTAATTTTCTCCGAACGTCTGTGCACTTGAAGCCATTCTCAAATATAATTATAACATTTTATAATAAAAATTTTAGTAACTGATTGTGTAGTCTTAAATATATTAGTTTAACTGATATAAATTTTCTAAATGTTTGACATTTGCTCTTATGGTATGTTTTGACAAGGCTTTTTCACTATCTGGATTTTTTCCAATAGTTTTATGTTCCAGAAAATAAGTAATAAGAATTTTAACATCCCTTAAAGCAGCACTGGTCAATGCTAAGTCCACGGTCCAGAAGATGGACAATGCAGCAGGGTAGGAATCAGATGGGACAACGGTGCTTACTTGGACACCACTGCCTCCAGATAGATCTTTCTGACTGCTTCCAGATCTTTCTAACTGCTTCCTCTCAAATAAGCAGGGATCAATGTTGTCATCTGTTCTTTTTCAAGAGGGTGCTATGTGGTGATATTATGTTCCCCAAAATAGTGTGCACCCTAATAAACTTATCTGGGGTCAGAGAACAGAACAGCCACTAGATACAGAGGCCAGAAAATGGTGGCACACACACCTTTAATCCTAGCATTCCAGAGGCAGAGATCCATCTGGATCTCTGTGAGTTCAAAGCCACACTGGAAACAGCCAGGCATGGTGACACATGCCTTTAATCCTAGGAAGTGATGGCAGGAAGTAGAAAGGTATATAAGGCATGAGCACCAGGAACTAGAGCTGGTTAAGCTTTTAGGCTTTGAGCAGCAGTTCAGCTGAGATTTATTCTGGATGAGGACTCAGCGGCTTCCAGTCTGAGGAAACAGGATCAGCTGAGGAGTTGGCCAGCTGAGGTTAGCTGTGGCCTTTTCTGTCTCTCTGATCTTCTGGAATTCACCCCAAAACCTGGCCCTGGGTTTGTTTTTTATTAATAAGACCTTCTAAGACTCATGCTACAGTGCTACAACAGAACTAATCCAGTATAAATGTCCCATAACTGTAAGGTTCTTCTAGACAGAAACAGCACTTATTGACGCCTAGGGAATAAAGGTAATGTTTTCCCCCAGAATTCACCTTCAGATCATGAGGAGAGCACCTTTTAGACTGTGTGTGTGTGTGTGTGTGTGTGTGTGTGTGTGTGTGTGTGAATGCATATGTGTGTATGTGTGTGTGAGTGTGTATGTGTGTGGGTGTATGGGTGTATATGTTTATATTTGTGAGTATGTGTGTGTAAATGTGTGTGAGGGAGTGTATTGTGTGTATTGTAAGTGTGTGTGTGTGTGTGCGATCATGTGTTTGTGTGTTTAAGTGTATGTGTGTGAGTGTGTGTGTGAGAATGTGTGTATGTGTATGTTAAATATGTGTATATATGTGAGTGTGTATGTGTGAGGGAGTGTGCATGAGAGAGAGAGAATTTTAATGTGATATGCTCTCTGTAGAAACCTCATTCTGTTCACTGAGCTCCTATCACATCCTTATGAATGCTGTTCTCAGGGGAGAAGCTTCCAGATTCCTCAGAGGATGTTCTGTGCTACCTTGTTGGTATCATGTTGTCCTAAAATAACAATCCTAAGCCAACGGCCATCTTAAGGACAGATATACATCAGTCAGGCAGGTGCTACCTTAAGAAGCACAGAGCATAGATTCAGATATGACTCATAATCTCCCTGTAGGATTTAAACTACCTTTGAACAGCTAATTCATCCATCCTACTGAAAACTCTAATTTCACAACTGAAACTCAAATCCTGGAATTCACTGATGCTAAATGAAAAAAAATTTTTATAAATAAAATCTGAATTAGTCTAAATTAAAAATGTAGTTTAAAACAATTGTTTCAGGTGTATAGCCTTTTAAGCAATTACTAACTGTAGCTCATAACTGCTTTAATAAAAATTAAAATTTATGAAATATCTTTATTTTTAATTAGATGCCTAATACAAACTAGTCTATTAATATTTTCCCCTAATGCTCTGAACAAAGGGTATACATTCATTTACTTAGAAGGCATAAGTTCAAATATTATTGCTTAGCATGATGATTATTATCAATGATAGTATATTGCATTCTTGCAATAAGAAAATAGATATTCTGAGTTTGAAACTATAGGAGGAAAAGACAGAGGGGTAAGGAGTGTGTGTGTAACACAATACAAATATAAACTATGTCAGATATCTTAGCTCATTCATCATCTACTTCTATGATAAAACTACCTAGGGCTAAGTGATTTGCAAAGGAATTAGTCAAAGCTCTGTGTAAAAGCCTGATGCTGACATCATAGCAGAAGCGCCTAAATGACAGAGAATGGAGGGAGGCTCACCCGCTCTGTAACAACCTGTTTTTGTAGTAACGAATCTAGTCAAGCAGATTCCAATGCACACTGAAGTCTACACTATAATATATTATCTTAAAAAAGACAATCTTAAGGGGGTCAGTGCCCTGTGATTTTATCATCTTTTATTAAGGTCAGTGTTTTAATGTCCTAATACCTTTTAATGCCATAATATTGGGAACAAAGCTTTCAGCACATGAGCTTTTAGGAGGCAAATAAGCCCAAATGATAGATTAAAGTGATGTTAATTATTTCAATCTAACTATTCCACGATTAATTTATAACACATCATATACAATATGCATTTTCACATATAATTTTACCTACTTAAATGAAATAAAATGTTATAAAATTAAAATAAGCAGCAGAACAAATAACTTCTTTTAACAATGTTTATTAAGTAAAACATGTATTCAGGATGAAGCTGCTGTCTTTGTGCTCCTTGCTTTAAAAAAAAGTAGAAAAGTAATTTTTAGCTGCTTTACAATGACAATGAAAGATGCCATGTACTAGAATGAATGATATGAGTTTTGAATCATTGCCAGCCCTTTTCTGATTGAGGAGTCAAATTTTAAGTGTGCAGAAAAAAATCAAGGCTATCCTGACACAAAAGGGAGAACAGTAGAGAAGAAAGGAATCAAATACTAAAACTCTTAAAAGGTTATTTCACAATCCTGCAGCCACTACCTCTCTTGTCTGGGGATGAGGCATGGAGCTGTTTCACAGCAGGCCAGTCTGTTAGGTGTGCCTCAGCACCTTGGCAGCAAGAGGGTCCCTTTGTGTAATCACTTCCCACATATTGTCTCTCTATAGTATTCATACAGCTGTATTCAAAATCTTAAAAAGGTCCCATCACTAACTATTCAATTATGATCACTAGAACTAATAATACTAAGTTTGATGATAATGCTCTACAACCTTTTCACCTTGTTCTGTTTGATGCAGTGCTGGACACTGAACTCAAGTCCCTTTGAATGGTAGGCACAGGATATATCACTAAAATACATCCTCAGCACAACTTAATTGCATTAAACAATGAACACAATAAATATTTTAAGTTATTCTCCACACAGAGAACTCTGAAAAAAAAAGATGGGAGGTGAGAGACTGGGACATTAAACACTTTATCATCCTCTACCTGATTTCAGTTCTTCCTGTGATCCTTTCTGTGGATCCAAACTTCAATCTTCTCTTCTCACATGCCATTTGCGAGGCCCATCTCCTCACCTGTTTCTTCAGTTTTCAATCATTCCTTAGCTGACTCTTCTATCTTGTTTTGCACCAAGACTCATGTTCTCATCAATTTGTTCAGTGGATCATCTCGCCAATCATCCTTTAATTGTCATTTCTCTAAGCATATTCTTAAAAAATATTTTTGAGATTATATTCCAATTTGATTTTCACAGCTTGGCCAATGTTGTAGCTACACAGTTCAATATATGCATTAAAAAAAATCACAGAACTGTATACCCAAAATGGTAGATTTAGACATTTGAAGTGTGACTAAATAAACCTGACATTAAAATGAGCTTTTTTCTAAAAAGTCCTATTTTTAGTTTCATTCACATCTATCTGATTCCACAAATGAAAGAGAGGGAAGGAGGAAATAAAAAGGTACCTTTAGGTTTGAGGAAGATTATTGAAATTGTGTGTTTCATGTACAGTCTTCTCTTAAGGATTCATTAGTAGATGGTCAAAGGATAATCCAATTAACAAGTTGGAGAAATATACTTCCAAGTCAGATTTGGGTTTTTTGTTTGTTTGTTTGTTTTTGTTTTTGTTGTTGTTGTTTTTGGAGCTGAGGATTGAACCCAGGGCCTTGCGTTTGCTAGGCAAGCGCTCTACCACTGAGTTAAATCCCCAACCCCAGATTTTTTATTGGTTGATAATATTACTAGAATCCTAGTGGATCTGAGGCAATTTGAGGCTAGTAACTGGCAAAAGTCTAATATTATAATTTGTCTTTAATATATATCTTGGCTGAGTTTAAATTACAACAAGTCATGCTAATGTAACCAAGGTTTCCAGGTTTATGAAGATATAATGTTAAGTAACACTTGAGAACATTACATCTGTTCACATGTGTGTCCCTCACTGATGATGTCACTAATGAGTCCATAGTATTGGAGTTACTGATGTCCCATGTTTGAGAGAACTGTAGCAGTTGTAGAGTGATTGGTGTAAGTGAATATTACAATGCTGTAGCATTCATTTACTTCCTCTGTGCCTGTATCTAATGGTATGCTGCTTTCTTTCAGATTATACTGTCAGTTGCTTACACTTTTCCAATAGTAAGGCACCTATCCAAAGGGAGAAATGTTAATAATCCCAGTAACTGAAAGTTATTATTAACGCAGGTGAGTTATGTGTGGTAATAGGGTTCAGTGTGATATTTCCATGCAGGCATATTACCTATACTGATTAAATACAACCTTCATTTTTTTCCGCTTTTCTCTCTCTACATCCACCCTTTTTAATCTAGTAACCACTATTCTTCATTCAGATCTACATAGTTTTGTTTGCACGTGTAAGAGAGTTTGCCATGATTATGTTTGTTTCTGGCTTATGTCTTCCAATACCATCTGCTTTAGTTCAAATGACAGCATTTCATTGTTTTTTAATTGTAAATGTCTTAGTTAGGGCTACTATTGCTGTGATGAAACACCATGACTAAAGAAACTTGGGGAGGAAAATCTTTATTTGAACATCACAATTCAGCATCATAGGACGTTAGGACAGGAACTCAACAGGACAGGAAACTAGAGGCAGGAGCTGATGCTGAAGTCAGGCAGTAGTGTTGATTGCTGGCTTGCCCGCTGTGGCTTGCTCAGCCTGCTTTATTATGGAACCCAAGACCACTAGCCTAGGAATAACCCCACCCACAATGTGTTGAGCCCTCCCACATCTATCACTAATTAAGAAAATGCTCTAAAGGCTTGTCTGCAGCCCAGTCTTATGAATGCATTTTCTCACTTGAGGCGTCTCCTCTCAGATGACTCTAGCTTATGTCAAGTTGACATAAAATTATCCAGTATAGTATACTACAAAATTACTTCAAAATAGATTTCCCAAAACAAGTAAACATAGCTCAATGACTTAGAAGGTACTGAGTATATAAAATAATATGCTGAGTAATACTACATGATGTGCCACATTTTTCTTACCCATTCATTTGTTGAGTTGATAGGCACTTGAGCTGATTTTCTATTTTAGCTATTATTAAGTGTGTTGCAATAAACAGATGGGCTTGCATGTACATATCTTTCATGTAAGCAGGTAGGATAACTGAATAATATGGTAGATCTATTTTAATTTAGTGAGGAAACCAAATATTGTTTTCTTTTCCTTCCCTTCCTTCCTTCCTTCCCTCCCTCCTTCCTTTCCTTTTCCTGTAGCCCCAAAAGGCCTTGAACTCACAATGTAGCTGAAAGAGTAAAATGACCTTGAGAACTCAAGTGCTGGGATTATGACATTACAGGTATGTGTGCATCACCACAATACTCAGCTTATACAATGCTGGAGATTGAGCGGAGGGCATATGGCAATTACTCTCCTAATGGCTCTTTACTCCCCAGATCCCCATATTGTTTTCTGCAGTGGTTATACTATATTCTCACTAGGAGTATATGAGCAATCCTTCATCTTCATATCCTTATCAGCATTCGTTATGATAAATAACAATGATCTCAGATCAGATCTTTCCCAGTAGTTTTGCTTTATACTTACCTGATGGCTAGTGAAATTAATCCTATGTTCTATGTTCTTGTTAGCTATCTATATTTCTTCTTTTGAAAACTGCCCATGTAGGCCATTTTTTTTCATGTATTAAAATGGATGAGTTGTGTGATTTCTGTTTTATCATTCTTTATATATTCTCAATATTAGCCCTCCTCAGGTGACTAGATGCTAAGTATTTTTTCCCAATCTGTATTTTTTTCCTTCACTATATTGATGCTTTCCTTTACTGTGAAGAAGCTTTTTGATCTCCTTTGTCAATTTTTTTCTTTTTATCCTGTCTGCCTAAGGTTCTATCCAGAAAATCTGTGCCTATAACATCTTAAAAAGGGTTCTCTGTGATATCTTTGGCAGTTTCAGAGTCAAAGGTCTTGCCTTTACATCACTAATATATCCTTAGTTAACTTTTGTACAGATTGAATGATAAGAGTCTCATTTCGATATTCTGTATGTCTCATTGACACTCTATTTGATTTTTATAATAACTGATAACCCCATTCATATCATACTTAAAGGTTAAATTTATTTTTTTCCTGGGCTGAGATAACAAAAATATCTATAAATATGGATTCCCAGCCTAATGCTTTATGTGCTGGAAAACAACATGGCTTCCAATGTAACATGAGTTCTTGGTACTGGGAGGAAGCCTTAGCCACACTGGCTTCTTCTTTGGGATATATCTTAGCCTGGTCACATTATGGAACTTCGGGTAGACAATATGAGAATTCACATGTCTCTGCAATGTTTTCCAAAAATGGTTTTCAAAAACTTGGGTTTTAAAAATCCAATACTCTTTCAAAAAGCTTGTATAACACATGTATCCTGGATAAAAATATCAGAATTGTCTTGTTGTAAACTAGCTTCCAGATGACAATATGGAATGCAAAGAAGGCTGGACAAGGTGGCTCTGCCATCCCAAAAGAGTTATTTTGTTTATTATTTAAAGATTCAGGACAACCAGAGTTCTATTTATTGTGTATTCTTAATTTTGAATCTTATTTCTGTTAGTGAAAGGAGATAATTACCAACAGACAATAACTAAAACCTGTATGATGGCAAGAAGGAAACCTGCAGATAGGTGGCCTGCAGTGGGAATCCTGAAAGAGTAGCCATGAATCCAATAGGACTACTCTGCAGAGAATTCAGATCTTTCTAGGAATAAAATCTTAAATTATTTGTAAGCCTTATACACTTTTTAAAAATATCATTTAAGTTTTATTTTTCTTTCTTGTGATTGAGGCTAAACAAATGTCATTGAATTTTTAACAGAAAATAGTTCTTTTGGTATTTTTTTAAAAAATCAATAGCTGTATATGGTATAATACATTCCTATCACAAAAAAAATAATCAATGGGTAAGTTACATGATAATGGGTTTGTGATTTCCACTAATATCTGTTCATAAAGAGATCATGTTAGCACTTGGGGGTCCATTTTTAGTTTACTGTTCAATGAATCAGACCCAGAATAAGTGCCAGCTCAGTTTCACAATCTAGGTCATGTGATCACAGTGGTACAGTGCTGTGGATATTACTCTGTATAAATAAAATGCTGATTGGCCAGTAGCCAGAAAAGAAGTATAGGCAGGACAAGCAGAGAAGAGAATTCTGGGAAATGGAAGGCAGAAAGAGAGACACTGCCAGCCGCTGCCATGAAAAACATGTAGACACCGGTAAGCCACACCCATGTGACAAAGTATAGACTAACAAAAATGGGCTAAATATAAGAGTAAGAGCTAGACAATGGTAGACCTGAACTAATGGCCAAGCAGTTTAAATAATATAAATGTCTATGTTTATTTTATAAATGGGTTGTTGGACTAATAGGGCTTGGCGGGGGCTGGAGAGAAGCTCTCCAACTACAAATGGCGCCCAATGTGTTGGCAAGAGTTTCCACCTAAAACCTGAAAAAAAAAATCTAAAATGGAGCTAAAAACAGCTTCCTAGTTGTCTCTCTCAAGTTAGTGGCAGCCCACCTGTTTGAGCTACTATGGCAGCTTCCTGGTGTGTGCATCTGACCTGCAGTGTGGCGGGAATGAGGAATCTACAAGCGACACTTTATTCTGCTACATGTTGGATTTAGCCTTTGCTGGTTAAAAAAAAAAAAAGTTTCTGGGCTATGCGATGCTTTGATAGAACTGCTTCTGATAGTTGATGGAACACATGGCTCCAGACCCAGAGCTGGTGGTAAACTGTACCACCGCCATGTTGGGAAGCTGAGGTGGGCAGAGCCAGCAGCCACAGAGGCATTTCAGTCTTACAAAGATGGATATTACACAGAGAATCTGGTTTGTCTTGTCTTGGGGATTTTTAACTGCAGAAAAAGATTTGATCATAAAAACTGTTGAGTTAAACAATTATGTAAATTTTAAAGGTACCTTGACTTCAAAATTTGGATATAAGGGTATGTTGCTTTGGAAAAGAGTCTCTGCTTTTGTTTCCACAGAAAGGCAGAGGCTATGGATTTGTTCCAGATTATGATACATCAGGTTTGATCAGCCAAGACCACCTGAAAGGTCTCTGATGGCACCATGGCCCAGATGATCCAACATCCAAAATGGTTTCAAAGCAACTGGCTCAGAGATTTACCCTCATGGACTACTCCATAATCCTAAAATTTTCTTTGTGTCCCTATCAGATACAACGCTCCCCTCCAGCAGGAAGTAGTAAGAAAAACTATGCCCAATTTCCCAAAATTATCAAGCTGGCTTTGGAGATGAAATTAGCTCACTCCTTCTCTAACCCCAAACATATTGCTAAAAAACAGGTTAAGAGATTTTTGTGTCCCAAATCAAAAGAGTCCTCTGATGTGGGACAGAAAAAACACCAATATTTTTATTTAAAACAGGTTGATTATAAATATGATCTCTTTCTAAAAAAGAAAAGGGGATATGATATAGATATAATAGGATGAAAGCATAGATTAAAAAACTTACTACTAAAGAACAACTTGTTTAAAATGTTTTACATTGATATAGATTTTAGTCTATTAGTACAAACTTAAAGTTAATTTTGTTATACTGTGTGTATATTTCTACTCTTGTTTAAGGTATGTTTATATAACTCATTTAAAATTGTAATGGATAATTACAAAGTTAGTTAAGTCTTCTAGATATACATAGAGAAATTTCAGATAGATAGGTAATCTTCAAATACTTCAAAGACCTTCAGAATATGGCATTTAAAATATTTTTAAAATTTAGACTTTCTGGACAGTGAGACATGTCTGCTCCTGGCAGCACCGATTTACTTCAGAGAGGAGGATGGACATTGAAGACACTTCATATGGAGTTTATCTTCACCTTGGCAAAAGTGGCCATTTGGACAAGAAACTGTTCTTTCCTGAGCTGCTTGATCAACTGGACATGCAGGACCCACAGAAAGGTGACCACTAAACTTTGCTTAACAATATGGTCCTTCAGGTTCCTGCTTTGCAGAGGAAACTGCCAGACATTCTACAGGACACTAAAAAAAATAAAATGACCAAGAGACTCTAGCCCTGTGGGCTAAAGACAAATGCCCCAACTTTACAAAGGAACATTAGATGACTGTCCAGGCTGCCAGCTGTCTCTGTCTATCCTGCAAGACTCATGAAAGTTATTTACATCCTTCTCCCATTTCTCAGCTAATATTATATCCTTCTGAGGTCTTTGTTGTGGTTAATGACTAGATAGTTATAATTTTTTCAGTTATGATAAAAGATAAGTTAGATATAAAACCTTAAACTCATAAATATAAGATAAATAGGATATCTTCTTTAATATTATAACTGTAATTCTTGCTTGATAATTGTTTTGTTATCTGTAATTTTACTATGTAAAAGTTAACCTTCCTTTTCTAACAAAAAAGAAAAGGGGAAGTGCTGTGGATATCACTCTTTATAAATAAAATGCTGATTGCCCAGTAGCCAGACAAGAAGTATAGATGGGACAAGCAGAGAAGAGAATTCTGGGAAATGGAAGGCAGAGAGAGAGACACTGCCAGTCACTGCCATGAAAAACAACATGTAAAAACACCGGTAAGCCACAAGCCATGTGACAAAGTATAGACTAACAAAAATGGGTTAATTTAAGATAAAAAAAAAAGTAGATAACAAGAAGCCTGCCACGGCCATACAATTTGTAAACAATATAAGTCTCTATATGCTTTCTTGGTTGGGTCTGAGCGATTGTGGGACTGGCGGGTAAGAGAGATTTGTCTTGACTGTGGGCCAGGCAGGAAAACTCTTACTACAATACAGGAAGGAAATGGGCTTCCACACCCCAGATAGGTCTTGTGCCACAACTTCCATATTGACTGTACTAAACATAGTTTGAAGTCACTTTTCTGGAAAGTTTCTTAGTTTGCTTCTATTGCTCTCTTTGAAAATCACCAGAATGTCAGGTCCCACACTGAAAATTCAGAAATTCTCCTTTGTCTTCTTTGTCCTCTTGCTTCATACTTAGCAACTGACACCTTGGCATTCACTTTATTTACTTCTTATACTTTACCATTGGCATGGTTAAGAAACTTCACAGACTTCCCAGGTTTAACCCCAAGAAGTATTTTCATGTGTACACACTTCCAAATGATGAGATTTTATCATAAAATTTGCATTCTTTTAGAATGAGACTTTCCGTTGACCCCAACACAAACCTAGCACTGCAAACATACTTGGGGGCTTCCTGCTCCCACCACTGGCTCCTGCAGGACAATGTACATAGTCGTCCTGTTTCAGAATAGTGACAAACTTTTAAATTTATCCCTTCTAACTGCCTATCATAAAAGTGACTATTTATGAAGTTATTATAAAGTTCTAAGAAAAATAAACAAAGTTAAATCCATGGAAACAGAAAGAAAAGTAACTTTGAGAGACTAACCTATCAAGAGAAACAGATTTTTGTTTCATTGTTGTGTCCTTTTCTCCCTGGAGTTGATGGATAGATTAGACTATGAAGAGATAAAGTTAGACTTATTGTTCAAAAATCACAATTGCACAGTCTGCATGATCACTACCTTCAATAACAGTGGCTGTGTTTGTCCCATGAGTTAAAGCCAGAAGATAATTTTAACAATTAGTACAGGAGAAGCAAAATATTCTAAAACTAGAGAATTAGGACCATTTCATTTTTATTAATAGTTATTTATTTGCATGTGTGGTGTTGGCATACATACTTTATATATGTTTTTAGGGGTACATGCACAGGTGTGTGAAGGTGCACATCCATATGTACACATGTGCTATAGTGGCTAGATACCAGTCAGGTGTCAGTGAAATCTTCAATGCTCTCCTTATTTATTTATTTTTTGAGACATGATTTATCACTGAGTCTGAAGCTCACCTTTCAGTGAGGCTACCTTTGTGCTCCAACAACTTTCCAGTCTCTCCTGCCCAGCACAAAAATTATAGATGTACATGCTGTAACCATCTTTTTATACATAGTGCTATCAATACAAACTCAGGCCTTTATGTTTATGTGGTCTGACTGAGACATCATTGCAACCTCCCCTACTGACAGTTGACAAATTGCCCCAAAAGTTAGTGACTTTATCAATAAGCATCTTATTAGCTCATATAATAGTCATTAAGATTTTTAGTTCATAGACAGTAACTATTCTTCTACTTAAAGATTATTTAACCAATCTCAGATGGCTGAAGCTAGGCTAGGCTAGATGCTCCAAGAAGGCTTTGCTCACATCACTGGTTACTAAAGGATTTCCTATACTGATGACTTTATATATCTTAGGCTCTTCTACAGAATAATAGTGGCAGTATACTAGGTCTTCTTAGCCGGGTCTCTGATTTCCAGGTGTTTTACACAGAGACTGTAGACTTTTGAAACCCGAATAGAGGAATTTTGTAGTTGCTTCTGCATTATATTGGTCAAAACAGGCACAGGAGCATCTCGGATTCCAGGAAAGAAGATAAAGACTGGATAATCACTGAGGTAAAGGAAAAAACAATCATATTGGAAAACAGTAGGTAAGACCACAAGTATTTTATGAACAGTATTATGTGGTGGTATTGTGTTCACCAAAATATTGTGCACACTAACAAATTTATCTGGGGTCAGAGAACAGACAGCCACTAGATAAAGAGCCAAAATGGTGGCTAGAAAAATGGGTTAGAGCAAGCCACAGCAGAAGCTGGGCGGTTGTGGTGCACACTTTTAATCCCAGCACTTGGGAGGCACAGCCAGGCTGATCTCTGTGAGTTCAAGGCCACATTGGAAACAGCCAGGCATGGTGACACACGCCTTTAATCCCAGGGAGTGGGGGCAGAAAGAGGAAGATTATATAAGACATGAAGACCAGAAACTAGAAGCTTTTGGCTGCTTAAGCATTTTGGCTGGTTAAGCATTCAGGCTTTCCAGCAGCACAGTTCAGTTGAGAGCCATTCTGGATGAGGACTCAGAGGCATCCAGTCTGAGGAAACAAAATCAACTGAGGAACTGTTGAGGTGAGAAAGCTGTGGCTTGTTCTGCTTCTCTGATCTTCCAGCGGTCACCCCAATAACTGGCCTCTGGTTTGATTTTATTAATAAGACTCTTTAAGATTCCTGCTACAGTATAAAAAAAGAAAAACCTCTGTCTCAGTCCATAAAAACTTACCTTCCTCCTTTGAAGTATATTCACCACTTTCTCCTAAAACTGAACTCACTATAGTACAGTATCAGGCCAGACATGCAGACTAAGACTTAACTATCTAAATCAGGTCCAGAAGAGAAAGTTTCATCAAACACAGTTCATTAGGTACAGCACCTTGGCATGAAGAATGCAACATTATAGGTTATCATAATAAAGATGCTTCATATATTGTATTTATATCCATATATAACATAAATTAAGTGATCTCATCTCAGCTCTTCTCTTTCTGAAATATCTTATTCATTCAGCACAAACTAACAGTAGATAAAATACAGTATTTTTTTCCTATATTTCAAATTACAATCCACTCATTAGGCAAAGGACACTTCCACAAATACCTTCAAGTGAAGTTATCCTTTATTCCAAGTTATGACTGAGGTTTCCTAGGGCCAAATCTTCACAAAACTTAGATGTCTTTAGTCAAAACTAGATCAAAGAAATGACTTTTGAATTGTTATGATATCTTAACAGAAGGTCTTCCTGGAAGACCTTGACTTAATTTTGACCCCAAAGGCATATCATGTAGACAGCACCTTATATTTGACCTCAGCTCTGTGTCTATATCTCAATTTGGAGACTGTGCCGCAGAAGCTGGGAATGATAATGATTTGTTTTCTAATCCATCATGGCCTCAATTAGAATTAATTTCTCCAAACTTTCCTTGACTATAAAACACTCCCTTTTCTGTTGATTTCTCTCACTTCACTTATTACTTGGCAATTAAATCAGGTTAGTTAACATTGTTGCTAGAATGCCTTAGTCAGATCCACAAATTAATTGTCTTCCTTTCTACCTTACAAGGCACTCAAGGGGACAAACTACATTGCCAATCATTCCACCCACAATTGAAATAAGTCATTCCTCCAGGTTCCAGTAACAGTCACATCCATGGTTTTTACTATCCTTGATGAAGCTTCTCAATTCTAAAGCTCTTTCCTTTGTGTCATTCCTGACTTCAGGTGTCTACAAGTGACTCCTTAGTAGTTGGACTAGAGGATTCTTCTGCAAGTTTTGTTTCCATTCCACTGTTTAAGAGCTTTACTATGGTCCTAGTTGGACTTACTCATTTTTCTTTTTGTTTTAAGTTTCAAAGTTTTAGTAAGATTTACAGACAGCCATTAAGTGAAGTCTATGCAAACTGGTATATCTGACATGAACAGAGCTTACACAGTCATACTGAACTAGCTATGTTTCCTACAACAGCATCTATCTCAATGTTAAGGACAGAAAGTGCACATATAAGAAGCAAACTAGTGAAGTGGCAAAAGCATTTCATATTCTTTTTTTTATTAAATTAAAAGTGAATTTATTTTAATTTTTGTTATTTATTATATTTGTGTTTTAATTGTACACATCAGCCATGGGTTCCCCTGTAATCCCCCCTCACCTGCCCCCCAGCCCCTCCCCTCCATTTCCATCTCCTCCAGGGCCAAGACTCCCCTGGGGATTTATTTAAACCTGGTGAATTCAGTACAGGGAGGTCCAGTCCCCTCCTTCCAGGCTGAGCAAAGTGTCCCTGTGTAAGCCCAAGGTTCCAAACAGCCAGCTCATGCACTAAGGACAGGTCTGGGTCCCACTGCCTGGGTGCTTCCCAAACAGTTCAAGCTATTCAATTGTCTCACTTATCCAGAGGGCCTGATCCAGCTAGGGGCTCCACAGCCTTTGGTTCATAATTCATGTGCTTCCATTCGTTTGGCCATTTTTCCCTGTGCTTTTCCAATCTTGGTCTCAACAATTCATGCTCTTACAGTCCCTCCTCTTTCTCGACAATTGGAATCCTGAAGCTCCACCTAGGGCCTCACCGAGAATCTCTGCATCCACTTCCATCAGTTATTGGGTGAGAGTTCCAGCTTGACTGTTAGGGTATTTGGCCATCTGATCACCAGACTAGGTCAGATCAGACTTTCTCTGGACCATTGCCAGCAGTCTACAGAGGATGTGTATCATTGTGGATTTCTGGGGACTTCTCCAGCGTTCTGCCTATTCCTGTTCTCATGTGGTCTTCATTTATCATGGTCTGTTATTCCTTGTTCTCCCTTTCTGTTCTTGATCCAGCTGGGATCTCCTGCTCCCCTAAGCTTTGTTTCCCTCAAACCTTGCCCTTCATTACTCCCACTGTCATCCAGGTTGTTCATGTAGATCTCATCCATTTCTCTGTCATTGGTCGATCCTTGTGTCTTTCCTAGAAAAACAATGACATCATGAGGTTTGCAGGCAAATGGATGGATCTAGAAAAAATCATCCTGAGTGAGGTAACCCAGACTCAGAAGGACAAACATGGTATGTACTCACTCATAGGAGGATACTAGATGTAAAACAAAGATGACTAGACTGCTGCACAACTTCAGGGAGGCTACCCAGAAAAGCATTTCATATTCTTAAAGATCATTTTTTGTCCTAATTAGCATATACATATAAACACAAATCAGTCTCAATTTGAAACATCTAATTTATGGGTAAGTACATTATATGAAAGCTCCAAATATTTCAACTTTAAGTAGAATGTTTAACATACTGACACATTTTATTATTTTCCAATTGCTCATTTACAATATAGAATGGATAGTGATTTGGAAAACATCCAGCATCTTAATGGAAACATATAGCAGGGTTCTGCCTACACAGAAGAATTCATACTGGCAAAGACAGAGTTCAGGATGGAGAGAGAAAGGGAAATGGGGAGAGGAAGGAGGAGAAATGGGAGGAAAACACAATTCTGAGAAAAACGAATAATTGTGCCATGTAGTTCAATAAAATTAATTCTTTGTAGCACTCTTTCATTTCATTTTTAACTTTTTTAGTCTATTTTTATTTATTTGTTTGATTTTGAGAAAGAGCCTCACTGTGCAACCCAGGCTGCTCTAAATAAAACTCATCCTGTAGACCTCACTCTTATGAGTCTCCTCTTATCATCCTAATTGCTAGGATTATAGGCATGAGCTGTAATACCCAGCGGCAACTATGTTTTTATCTTACCTTGAAATATTGTGGAACATGTTAAGAGAAACATGGCTGACCTTGGTGGATATATCATCAAATATTTTAGTACTTTTAATATGTTAGAAAAAATGGAATTCACAATAAATCTGTTTGTGCATGTGCATGAAAACATAAGAAAAAATAGTTTATGATTCCAATTTGTGGTTGAACATTCAGGATTTCGTGTGGTTATTAAGCATACCACAGTATCTATTAAACACTGACCTTTGCCACAGAAACTTGGCATTAACTGTTCTCCTCAGGAAACAGACACAAAGAAAGCCTCTGGTTTCTGTTAGATACACACAGAATATCGAGCTGATCAAGTCATGTTTGTTACAGCTATCCAAATATAGACTGTGGGAAAACATGATAAATTATGGTTAAAAGGGAAGGCTAATTGATATTAATTAAGTGATCTAAAATTTAATTTCAATTAAATCATTCTTAATGAGCTTCCTGGTGATTTAGCAATCTTCCTTTTGTTTATCATATTACTGTAAGAAAACCATAATGATACAGGAAAAAATATAGCATAAGGAAAATCACATATTCTGATGAAATTGAGTATATACGCATTTTTCTGCTTTAAAATCTTTAACAATAAACTGGGAATCTGCCCATTTTCCATTATACTCCACTGTGTTTTAAGGTAGGTATAGAAATAAAATTATTCTGTTCTTATAAATATCACGTGACATATACAGCATTCTTATCTCCATTTTACATACAAGAACACTGATAAATGGAGAAATAAAAAACATGCCAATATTCACACAGACTCCCAGAGATTTTAACTATAAAATTGTCTTCACAAACAAGGCTCACCCTCGAGTGGTCTCTGGTTTCCTTGATCACAAGCCTTCCCTTCTAAATCATTGTCTGTCATCAAGCTAAGTTATTCTACTGTTTGAACAAGAGAACTCTTCCTCAATTGTATAACTATTTCTTCCTCCATGTTGGCATCAATTTCCTTGAAAATACATGGAAAATTATCTTTTATGTAGAAGTTATGTACATTGATTCCTACTTTTTGTGACTTCTCCTGTGTCCTCTCATAGTAATCTATGGTTATCTCTAAATTTTACATTTACTCAGTTGTATGATATCATTGATTATTAAACTCTTTAAGCCTAACATCAGTTTTGAGTGTTAAAAGGACATGTTACATAATATGTACATGTCAGCTATAATAAACTTTTTTCAGAAATAAATATGTATTAAACCTATCTACCATACACACATACCACACACACACACACACACACACCACAGAGCAGATCATGCTACAACACAAGCTCATAGTGCCTGTTTAATAATATTTATTGAGCAAGTAAGTGAAAGGGAAACATTATTTTTGCTTTTAACTTTCAATAATTATAGTAATCTTGAATAAATAATTTTAAAGTTGAAATGACATCAAGTGGATTTCATTCACATATTAGCAGCTTCCAATTATAATATGAGTGATATCACACAATTTCCTTTTTTTTTCTCAAACAGAGTCTCTATATTATGTAGTGTTAGCTGTTCTAGAACTATCTAGACCAGGCTAGCCTTGAACTCACAGAGTTCACTTGCATCTGCCTCCTGAATGCTGGGATTAAAGACGTGTGCCACCATGACTGGCATTATACAGTTCCTTCTTACATTCAAATTCATTAGAATGAGGTAAATAGTAGAAAACTCAAAAAGATTGGGAAATATTTAGAAAAAAATCTAAAAAACAAGATAACGTTGCTATTTTCCTGGATGATTGTGAGAGGTAAATAATTTTGCTAATTCTCAAATGTAAACAAAAGCTTTAATTGTTATTTATCAAATATAAGTAAGTGGGAAAAAAAGATAAACGGAATGAGGGTTAAAAGCATATAACTAGAATTCTGGGAACAATGTGAGCTTAATGATTCCTATGATAGTTTACCCTACAGAATATGTGTGGCTTGGAGAAATGCTAATACAGGAAACTGCTTCTTGATTGCACTAGCAAGCCTATTTATACAATCAGACATGTTTAAATGCTTCAGTGCCTATGGCGAATATCTATGACCTTCTGGGGAACAGAAATAATATCCAAAGAATAAATATTCTCAAGAAAGACCTCCATATTCCAGGGAAACATACAAAAGAGACAGACCTCAGAAAAAAAGATAGCACACAAAGGGATGCACATAACAGATCCTTCCCAATGTGCTGCATCCATTACGGTGACTTAACTGAGTCATCTTCCTCTAACCCTTCAAAATAAAGAGATATTGGCAGTAGCTTAGATGACTCATAACCACAATAACACATTTCACAAACATCCTCCGGAGCCTGAGCCACAATCTATGAGATAACAGCTATTATCCTGTAAGCCAAGAGCCCTTCAAAACAAAGATGCTAAAGCAAAAAGAAACTACATTATACATAGCTCTCCTGGTTAATTCAGAATTGCTTATAAGTTCCACTTTAGCTGCATAATTAATCAGTGCTTTATCCTTTACATTTTAGTATCATGTTAAGAAATTTTTCCATTTATTTTTATACTTTTCTGAAATATCTGCTTACATATTCTTTCCACTGGTTTTAAATTATGGCATTTTAATATATTTTTGATCCTGTGTGTCTTAGACATTTAAAGATGCTTTACGCATGGTCTTTGAATTTTCACTTCAATATTTAATATTTAATAAAAATATTTATTCAAAATTAAAACAGTGTCCTAGATCCCAAAGACAGGATTGAATTACCTTAGATGAAAATAATTAAAACATCTGTACAGTGCATCAAATGAATAGTCATCATGTTTATTTAAACTATCTAAAGTATTATTTATTTTAAAATTCTGGAATTCTGAGGATTCTACAATAAAAAAAACTTATTTCTCTTTTCCTAGACATAGACAAATTTCACCAAAGTGAAATAAATTTTCAATAAGTCTAACAAACTGACATTTCTGTAAATTTGTTCCTTCACATTTTTAGACCTTGAAAATCAGATTTAATTAAAAATTATACAATAGAATCATAGCACATACCAAAGTAATCAAATTTGTAAATGAAAGGGCCTATTTAAATTATGATATTGGCAGGATAGAATCAATATATAACATAATAACAATGTTAATTCTTACATGAGAGTTTCTTCTATGTCAGTTGTTCTTCCAAATTTACCAATATTTGTAGTCTGGGAAGCTGACTTTAGAAATAACATCTGAGGTTTCATTTGCTCCTGTATTTCTAGGGCAAATGCTACCTGCTCACCCCAGAAGAGAAAGTAGAGTGAGAACATGGCCTTCTAAATAAGAAGTTTTCAAAGATATCTGCTCCCAAGTTCCAGAACAAGCCAATATTGTGCCTTATGTGGTCAGAAACACTTTGAAGATATGATTAAGTGATAGATTCTTTAGAAAGAGTTATTATTCTGTATTTTCACCTTGGATTTAATATACACACAAGGTTCTTGACATGAGGAATATGGAGGTATCAAACTCAGAATGAGAGATTTAAAGACAAAGTGATATGAGGTTAGAAAAAGTAAGCCTTGATGCAATGGGGAGGGGCTTGGTCCTGCCTCAACTTGGTATGACAGACTTTGTTGACTCCCCAAGGAGGTCTTACACTCTCTCTGAGGAGTGGATAGGGGGTAGGGTACAAGGATAAGGGGGAGCCAGAGAGGGGGAGGGAGAAGAACAGGGGTTGATATGTAAAATTTAAAAAAATTTTAAAAAGAAAAGACAAAAACCAAACCAACCAACCAAACAAACAAACAAGGAGCCTCTCTAAACACGTTTTCTCATTGGAGACACTCACAACAAAAATGAACAAAGAGAGAGAGAGACAGACAGACAGACAGACAGACATAGACAGAGAAATCAGAGAGATAGTGATGCAGATATTTGTAATATTGCAATGCCATGATTTTTAGTACGAGACCCATGTAAGATTGTTTACACCTGAGAATTAAAAGATAAACATATATTCTGTAAGCCATTTCAGTGTTTATTTGTTGTAGCAACATTTCAAAACTCGGACATAAAATAAAGGCAAGCATTGTTTCTCTCAGCCCCATCCCTGTAGAACTAACACGAGGCAAATGATTTCTTATACTGAAGGCTACAGCTGTAATGAGTAGCTTTTTCCATTGCAGCTACTGCCTCTAGGATCCAGTGGCCACTCCATGCCCTCCCCTTCAGGCTTCGCAGCCACTATGCACATTCTTTGTTTGTGTTCTTAAACTCAGCCCTCACCTATTTAAGTAATCTATCAAACCACTCAGTTTGAGAATGTGAAATATTTCCTTCTAAGGCCAGGAAACTCTATAATATGCAACTACTTATTGAAACTGATTTTCCTAATTTTTAGTCTGTGCACTCTATTTAAATCTATATTTTTGGCACTCTATATTTTTTCAGTGTTTTCTTTTCTTTTTTTAAATTTATTATATTTGTGTTTTAATTTTACACATCAGCCATGGGTTCCCCTGTCCTCCCCCTCCCACCCCTGCCCCCACATTCCCCCAGCCCCTCCCCTCCATTCCCATCTCCTCCAGGGCCAAGACTTCCCTGGGGATTCAGCTCAACCTGGTGGATTCAGTACAGGCAGGTCCAGTCCCCTGCTTCCAGGCTGAGCAAAGTGTCCCTGTGTAAGCCCAAGGTTCCAAACAGCCAGCTCATGCACTAAGGACAGGTCTGGGTCCCACTGCCTGGGTGCCTCCCAAACAGTTCAAGCTATTCAATTGTCTCACTTATCTAGAGGGCCTGATCCAGCTGGGGGCTCCATAGCTTTTGGTTCATAATTCATGTGCTTCCATTCGTTTGGCTATTTGTCCCTGTGCTTTTCCAATCTTTGTCGAATGCAAGCTTGTACAGCCACTTTGGAAATCAATATGGCGCTTCCTTAGAAAATTGGGAATCCATCTCCCCCAAGACCCAGCTGTAGCACTCTTGGGCATATACCCAAGGAATGCTCAATCATACCACAAAGGCATTTGCTCAGCTATGTTCATATCAGCATTGTTTGTAATAGCCAGAACCTGGAAACAACCTAGATGCCCTTCAACTGAAGAATGGACAAAGAAAATATGGTGCATATACACAATGGAGTACTATTCAGCAGAGAAAAACAATGACATCATGAGGTTTGCAGGCAAATGGATGGATCTAGAAAAAATCATGCTGAGTGAGGTAACCCAGACTCAGAAGGACGAACATGGTATGTACTCACTCATAGTGGGATACTAGATATTTTTGGCACTTTTTAATCTGTTTTCAAAGCTATCTGTTCAAATTTGTTCATTCAGTATATATGTATTGATTGCCAATTATGGGCCTGACCATAAATACTAGTCACTGGACACATAATACTGAGTGTATACAGGTAAAGAGTGTCTCACCAAGTTTACACTTTTGTGGTGAAAGGGGGACAGTAATGAAGGACTCACGGTACATATACTACTGTAGCTTTGATAAGTGTAGTGAGTGAGAAATGATGTAAGAGAGAATGAGTTTTTCTTGCTATGGAAGCTGGGGAAATCTTACTTGAAGAAATGATACATAACTGAAGATATGAAGTATGAAAATGAAGAGGAAGTAAGACCATAACAGACAAAAATAAAGCATGTAATAAAATAGACTCTAATAGTATGAAACTGAATGTAGCAGATCCTACCTAGTGAGAGACACTTTAGCACAGAGGACAGAGCAAAGACTGTTATGGAAATTAGAAATGCAAACCATGCATAACTACTTAATGAATTTCCTTAAATATAGTAGGTTAAACGCTATGTTATTGAATGACCTAAATAATAAATCCCATGATCTATTTTTATTTAGACCAATATGTTTGATGACATATATTCACACTTCAGAAAATATCAGTTTTGGCAACCTATAATGAAGTAGTAAGTTTCATTAAACAGCTAGAAATGGTTGTGAAGATTGACACTTGCTGTGATATGAGACTAAATTATAATAGTCAAGTTTACATTAGAGCTGCTAAATACACTGGCTGATAGCATTCACAAAGATAGGGAGTAGTAGCAGAAAGCCAGCTTTAAGAGGAAACATTAATTGTGAATTGTGAATTCTCAGATTGCATGACTTACTTGAATGCATGAATTTGTGGCTTGGCCTCAGTAGAAGGTAAGTTAAAAAAATGAATCCAGAGAAATGTCCAATAGATTATTAATGGAGAGGTTACCTATTAAGACAAATTTTCATTGTACCTTTGGTAAGTACCACATTTACCTTTGAAATGGAAAAAAAAGGCAAATCTCCTAAGAAACAGAAAAGGTGTGGGTATAGATGTTAAGGGGAAAATCAGGAGGGTGGTATCATGGAAGAAATAAGGAGAGAAGGATGTAAATCCATCTTCTCTTTTGGTATTAAGTTCATTAGATAGAAAATTACTTAAGACACCATTTTCATATAGTTCTTTAGTTGTGGAAACAAGGTAAGTACAAAGATGTTAACAGTGATTTTTGTATGTGTGCATTGCCATAGATTTTCACTCAAACATACTGGTGTGTACACAGGAATGCTTTCATATGAATGATACCAGCAAGGCATAAGCATGATAGACTTTGTCGCTACTTTCCAAGACGTCATTATAACAGATTTGATGTTTATACCACTCCAGCTCCTATACTGAAATTCTAGCCCTAATATAACAGAGCTAAGATGTGGGGTTTGTGGAGGCAGCCACTGAATTAGGAGAGCAGAGTCCTTATGAAGCATAGCAGTGCCCTCATTAAAGGACTAACACAGAGCATGCTCATATACTTTCCAACAAATGAGGACATAACAGTTTATAATATGGAAGAGGCCATTTGTCATATCAAGCCGAAGCCCATGCTTACACTCTTATTTCAGACTCCCAGCCTCTGGAATTATAAGAAATAAGTTTCTGTTACTAGTACCCTGACCTGGCTAAACCAGCACAGAAATACTGCTTGTAATGAGAAGACATGGTTGTCATTGTCCAGAGTTTAGAAATAGTTAAGTTGTAGTGAAGACACAGTGTCTTTGTGGCTCTTATGTCCATGCTTTTAGAATCCCTCTAAACTCCCACTAACTAGATAAAGCCCTGCCCTGCAATGTTAATGTTTTAGTTAAATTTCTAAATATTCAACCTAAATTACCCCATCTATTTCATAAGTTTTTACAGTAAAAAATCTATAATTAATAACACAGTTCATACATATAATTTAAAGAATCCCCAACTCATTGAGGAAGAGGGAATTTCTGCTTGAGAGAGTACAGAAAGGGTAAAGAAATCAGTCACATAATCATTCCACAGATCAGTCAGCTAGGTATTTTTTTAAGTAAAAATCAAGGGGAAAGTATGTATAAGAATCTGCCACATGTGTCTCTAGTCAATTTCTTGATGTTTCCACAAGATCTTTTGGAACCTACTTTTGGAACCTACTTTTCTTGTTTTAATTTATTTTATTGCCCATAACATTGGTTATCATGCAATTTGCTATGAATAATTATGCCACAGAAGCAACTCAATGGAGTGAATATTTAGTTTCACTCAGTTTCAAGAGACAAAGGACATCATGGTGGAAGTGGCCCATGACTGTGCCAGTATTAGGTGACATGGGTCCTCTGCAAGAGCAAAAAAGATAACATTAACAGTTGCTGTTTTCCTTATAGACATTATAGAACCTTAGCATTCTAATAATCATAGGAATTTCAGTTAAATTTTTAAAATTTTTGCCTTTTTTATTTTATAATTTAATTTAATTTTACATATCAGCCATGGATTCCCCTGTCCTCCTTCCTCTCGCCTCCCCCCACCCCACCCACCATTCCCATCTCCTCCAGGGCAAAAATTTAAAACTGTGGTACTTCACAGTGTCATGTACAGTCCAAACAGGAACTTCATGAAACAATGTACATTTAATGACAAGGAAAATAACAAAAAATTAACTTTATTGATGATGTTAATAGCAAATTAGAAAGTAAAAAAAAATACTAGGATGAAGTATATAGGCACAAATAATTGAGAAGGAAGAGAAACTAAAAATCAGAGACGTGTAATATCAATTTAACAGACTTCTAGTGAAATAAGATCACATAGATTCAATATTTGAGAACACATGGGTGAATATATTCAAAGAATAAAGAGTTCAAGATAAATATTTTAAAAGTTATATAATATTAAAAGCAACATAAATAAAAATAAATGCAAACCATATAGTTTCATGGTAAATTTTTGAAAAGTAAAGAGAATAGGAATTTTAAAAAAGAATAGAATCAGAGAAAAGATTATTTTCAAAGAAATACCCTGTTAGTCTAACAAATGACTTCTTAAATGAAGGAATGAAAGCAAAAAAATTTGGAATAATTCTGAGGCACTAAAAGAAAACCGCCAAAAGATCACCTTCAGCACTAATGTCCTTAAAGGGGCAAGCAACACAGTGAAGTGCCTTAGATAGGACAGTGAATACAGAAGAGAGATAATATAGAGCATAAAAAGAACAGGACCCTAAAAAAGACACAAGGATCACCCAATGACAGAGAAATGGATGAGATCTACATGAACAACCTGGACGTGAGTGGGGGTAATGAAGGGCAAGGTTCTAGAAAAAGAGAGCATGAGATCCCAGATGGATCAAGAACAAAAAGGGAGATCAAGGAATAACAGACCATGATAAATGAAGACCACATGAGAACAGGAAGAAGCAAAGTGCTAGAGAAGTCCCCAGAAATCCACAATGATAAATCCACTGTAGACTACTGGCAATGGTTGAGAGAAAGCCCGAACTGACCTAGTCTGGTGATCAGATGGCCAAACACCCTAACTGTCGTGTTGGAACTCTCATCCAATAACTGATGGAAGTGGATGCAGAGATCCTCAGCCAGGCCCCAGGTGGAGCTTCAGGATTCCAATTGTCGAGAAGAGGAGGGACTGTAAGAGTGTGAATTGTTGAGACCAAGATTGGAAAAGCACAGGGGAAAATAGCCAAACTAATGGAAACACATGAATTATGAACCAAAGGCTGTGGAGCCCCCAGCTGGATCAGGCCCTCTGCATAAGTGAGACAACTGAATAGCTTGAACTGTTTGGGAGGCACCCAGGCAGTGGGACCCAGACCTGTCCTTAGTGCATGAGCTGGCTGTTTGGAACGTGGGGCTTATGCAGGGACACTTTGCTCAGCCTGGAAGGAGGGGACTGGACCTGCCTGTACTGAATCCACCAGGTTGAGCTGAATCCCCAGGGGAGTCTTTGCCCTGGAGGAGACAGGAATGGGGGGAGGGGCTGGGGGGAAGGTGGGAGCAGGGTGGATGGGGGAGGACAGGGGAACCCATGGCTGATATGTAAAATTAAAACACAAATATCCTTATGAAAATAAAATAAAATAAGTATATTTTTAAAAAAGATGACTTAGTCTCTTGTCTTCCCTGGATATTTTAATAGCAATTAGAAACTTGACAACACATTTCAGGTGCCATTGGCTCTTCATTGTTCAAGCACTGCAGGCATTATAAAGTCACTTGCTCTCCTTCTTCTACATTTATGCAGTATCAGTACCTTAAAAAAGAAACATTTAGTGGTTTCAATATGACAGTAATCCAAAAATTACCATCTGGTCAAAATCTTATCCTAGGGGCTTCTTTTTGTAAAAGTACTCTGATACCACCTGTCGTAAGTTAGATTTGCCAGTCTGTAGACATTAAAACAAAGATTTCATAAAACTGGATTTTTGGACATGATTCTATGAAGTACTGAAGAAAAGATGGGCATGTGCAAACGGAAATAGAAGGAAGCCAACAAAAGATGCCAGATGGAATGGTTGACTACAGAAGTTACGTGGAACTTAATCCTAGCAGGAAACACTGGGTGGCAATGAAGCAGATATATTGAATGGGTTCCATCTGAGTAACCAGTAACCTATAATATTTTCTTGTTATTTTTCACCAGTAATTCATTGGTTGGTGGTAATTTGCGGAGTTAAGGTGGCTATGTATCTACTACCAGGGTTATGGACAACAGAAATAGTGTTTTGGTAAAACGGCTATTGTGCCTCCTCTTGAAAGCATCATTTTCAGCATCTTTTGCTGTATTTAAATGCACAGTCACATTTAATATTCAATATTCCCAATGTAAATACAACTGTAGAGATTCTACTTCCCCCTAGGAAGTCGATCACCATTCTCTCTTTTCATTCCAACTCTTTCCCTGTGTTTTTGCTGGTAACTCCATGTTCTGACCCCTTTAGATTTGGAAAATGGAAAGGAAGTCCAACTGGGGAGATTGAAAACTTCTGATTTATCTGGCATTGTCACACACTAGTGACAAGGATTCCCTGTAGCCAGGTCTGCTATAAAACCTGCTTTTTGACTCCTGGAAACTCCCCTGGGCTTCTCTGGGCTCCCTCCCCATGAACTTCTTTTAATTAACTCTTTTCTGATTCATAGGTTTCTAATCTTATAGACACAAGGAACCCCTAGTTACCAATTCCCTACCCCAAGGCTTATTTGTCTACAGAGCAAAATTAAAGTTCACTCCATGCTGGTCTTCTCTGGTATAAGAGAAGCTCATCTGTCCTCAGAAAATTTCCCTAACCCATTGTTCCTGCTACGTTCTGAAAGTGCAGGTTACCATGCAGCTGTCTGGCTTTTCTTTCATGAGTGAGAAAATGAAACAGATCACCTTGATTTTTTTAGGTATTTCTATATATGAGTCCAATATCAGCCCTGAATAAGTCTAACCACAAGAAACCTTTTGAAATTCTGTGACTTATCTAATGGAAAATTCTTCTGCAGGCTTAAGAGTGTGCCCAGAAATTTCTGACTTCCTTTTCAAAGTAGAAAAGAAAACTTTCCCAGAACAAAATCCCCATGAACTTCTGAGGTCTACTGTCACCAAACCTGAGACACAACTGATACAAGTTGATTGAAATTTAGCAGATCTGTATAATATTTTAAAGTAACAATATTTGAAAACGCAAAATATGTTTGCAGAGATAGATTTAGAACTTCATTTTTGTATTTCAGAAAAATACTGTAAGAGTAGAAGCACAATATAAATAGGAGAGAAAACCATGACACATCACTCTAAAACACACAGATAAACAGTAATACATCATTTTGATTGATTTCCACCCAGTAACATGTTATTACATACATATGGTTATTGCATATTATAGTAATGCTCTATATACAAATTCTCTTTGGTATGCCTTTTGATTTAATTCTGACATTTGCCATGATTCTTAATTCTTCACAAAGAGAAATAATAGAGGCAAATTAATCCATGGAGAAAGACATACTATAATTTATTTTTCTTCCTCTATTACTAAACATTGTGATTGCTTCCAAATTTTAGCAATACCATAAACATTTCCCAGCCACCAACGCTTTACTTAAGATTTAAAATGCATTTACAAAGGCAAACTAAGAAAGATTTAAAGACCTAACATACATCTAATCCTAGAACTTGCTGCTCTTTATGCCTGGGTATACAAACTCTGAAAGACTGAAACATGATCTGAACAAGAACACCACTAATGGATATGCCAAAGTGGATGGAGAAAAGCTCACATGGCCTCAACCTACAAAAGAACTATAAACAACTACAATAAACTGGGAACAGGAGAAGTGGTGGCCTTTCCCATGGAAGAGCATAGTTATTGATTGTTCATAGCCAGCCAACCCTCAAAATAACATTATATGGACTAAACAGGTTATATTTAGGAATATATATGTATAAACATATATTCATGTCATAACAATTAGTGAATAAAAGGTCATAACTTTGAAGAATGGGGGGGCAAATGGCAGGGTTTGGAGGGAGGAAAGGGAAGGGATAAATGATATAATCATATTATAGTCTCAAAAATTAAAAAATACATTTATAAAGAAAAGAACAGAGTGGAAAGGAGTCAGAATATATCAAGGGCCCAGACTACAGTCTAGGGTCTACTGGTGAGACTTTAGACAAAAGATTGAGGATCCCAAAGCCCAAAGATGCTCATATCTGAGAGGAAATTATAAGTAATTAGTTTGGCTAAAATGACTATATTTAGTTTACTGCATAGAAAACAAAACTCATTAGAAAATCAGTTTTTTTAGTTAAACACAGGGGTAAAACTGCCAAGGCATAAAGATCATGAGGATATCTAGATAAGTTAAGAGAGCTAACTGGATCTGAAAGAAACAAGAGCTTGTGCCCCATTTAATGTAAAATAATCACTGCTACTACACAGATAACTTTGTTGAACTTATCAAATGAAACTGTAGGATATCTACTTAAGTCTGAATTTCAGATAAACAAGGTGTGATTTTCCATTCAAGCTTGTCCTAAATATCACATGTAGAATAGTAATGTTGAAACTTTATCTATTGTTTACTAAAATATCAAGTTACTTTGTGTTTCAGTATTTTTACATCAACATAGATTCACTCAACTGTTGCCACCCACATTTCTCATGAAATCTCCTGTTTTAAAGTGCTAAAAACTTGTTCAACGTGCTCTAAAAACTCATCTGAGCACCAGACAATAAAGGCTTTATGCCTTTAATTAGGGATATCTCACAAAAATAGTATCCAGAAATAAATTAAATATGTCTACCATTGGGAGGAACAATTAGCACACATATTAATCTTGTCTTCTTTTTTCTAAGTGATTGTTTCTAGGGTAGTTAGGAATTTAGAGAAAGGTAGAAAAAGAGCCACGAGGCCACAATGCCTTAGGAAGAAGTAGAAGAGAGAGAGAAAAAAACCTAGGATAATATTAGAAAAAGGAGATCCCTGGTACCACATACAAATTCTTTCTCCTCAGTTACCTGATAGAAATCTAGATCTGTAGTCCAGGAAAGTCAGGATATGTTCTCAAATCTCAAATTTGTTTCAGCAAACATTGTAAAGTCAGATTTTTTTTAAAGCAATATAAAAGAAAACCACATAAATTTCTATTTTATGTTTACACTATTAGGAAAAGCTTCCAAAAATAAATAAATAAATAATTATAGGAATTAGTGTTTACTGATAAATCTACTATCGTGGCTTCATTTTAAATCTGTTTATTAATTAAGCATTTCTGTATTTCTTTAGTATGAAAACTGAGATGATTTTCATTGAAAACTCTCCTCTGCATCTTGGCAAGAATAATTTCCTCTGGAGCAGGGCAAGTCTCAACTTCTAATTAAAATAAAGTAATGCTTTCCCGTCAGCTGTTGGAAGGTGACATTTAAAGAATGAGAATTTCACAAGACACATCCATGATGAAGGATCAATCTAGGTAGCTGAGCACTCCGCTGCTGCTAACTTCAACTCAGTGACTAGGTGAACGTGGTGGCATTTTACTTAGTGCCAAGCCTGGATGCAACCATATAAATTGTTTGGCATGTGCAGTATGATGAATCAAACAGCTTTGTGCCTGTGAAATAGTTTTTGATGTGGAGTTCCCAGAAGATAGTTCCCAGAATTCAATATTCAGCACATAGAACTCAGTTCTTAACTTTTGTTGGAATAAGCTTATTGGTATATGCTCCTTAACAAAATCAAATAACATTCCTACTATCCCTACCTAGGATATGAACATTCTGTGTCAAAACTGAATTCCAGAATTATTGGTGAGTTTTTTTTAAATTTATCAATCACTAACTAATTGTAAAATATACTCCATAGGGGAGATAGGAAATCTTTAATATTTTGTAAGGAAAAATTCTAACAAAATCAATGGAATAAATATAGAAGTCCATGGCTGAAGAGACAGTCCAATTAATAAGCATTTGTTTATCATGTAAAATTGGGCATCTCTAGCACCAATATAAAAACTAGGCATGCCAGTACATGTCTATAACACCAGAAGGATTAGGGAACAGACTCAAGGGGATCCCTGGGGCTTGCTGGCCAGCCATTTTAATTGAATTGGTAAGAACCAGGTTTCAAGCAAACAAACAAACAAGAGATGGAGAGCTATTTGAAAAGACACAGAACATCAAACTTTGGCTTCTACAACACATTTATGTATGTGCACCCGCATATGCATCCACATTCACAAGTACACACATAAACATGTATACAATGTACAACACATTGGGGGGGCAATAAATACCAATTCAACCACAACTGGACGCTGGGTGTGGGAGGGCAGATGTTACAAGCTTCCACATAGGATGTCCAACTGAAACATTCAGCCTTCAACCTATGTACACATGAGCAACTGATACTAAATGGACTCAGTAAGTTGTTCCCAAATATGAGATTTTTACATGTGTGTGTGTGTGTGTGTGTGTGTGTGTGTGTGTGTGTGTTATAAAACATTTGTAATGAAAGAAAGGGGGCCATAAATTTGGGAGAAACAGGAGAAATTGGGGGGAGTGGAAGGAGTGATGTAGCTGCAGTATGCAAGTATGGTGTTCTAAAAAACAATAAGTTAAAATAGTCGTTTAGTTCATCAAGACAGCCTCTAAACAGACAAGTTGCTGAAGTCATGACTGCAAACAGGAGTAGTTCTTAGGTTGTGTGCACGTGGGGCAATGATACCTGTATAAGCAAGTACCGACATCACGTTGTCTCTGGTGTGCCTCTCTAGGCACCACAGTCTTCATGTATCTGAAACAGACGTGTGTTCACCTTAAACTCTCTCTCTCTCTCTCTCTCTCTCTCTCTCTCTCTCTCTCTCTCATTTTTTATAGAATTATTAGCAATATACCTATGTCAGCAGGAAGTTGGGAATCATTGCAGATGCCTATAATACCATTTGCTACTAAATCATCTCACTTTTTCCTGATGAATATCTGCTCTTTACATTCCCACTACTTTTGCCTCCAAAATATGCATTTTAATATATAGTGCCATATATAAGTTATATAGTGCTATGTATAATTTTGATACCAGGTTATTATTTTCACTGGCTGTTATCACCTAAGTGAGCTGCCTGAAACAAAATCTGATCACTTAGCAAGATAAATATTAAAGATCCTCCTATCATATTTCTGGCTTTTATATCCAATCATAAACTATTTTTATAGGTAAGAATATATATTTTAAAGACATCCAGAGGAAAAGAAATGTCCATTCTAATACTTTCTGTATTCTAAACATTATTTTTTGCTCTTGAAAGCATGTCTCTTGTAATATCATTAAAAGATTTTCCTATTGTATTTACTCATAATTGTAGTTAGAGTTTTCCTGCCTGGCCCAGTTAGGACAAATCTCTCTTACCCACCAGTCCCACAGTTGCTCAGACCCAACCAAGAAAGCACACAGAAACTTACATTGTTTACAAACTGTATGGCTGTGGCAGGCTTCTTGTTATCTACTTTTTCTATCTTAAATTAACCCATTTCTGCTTATCTATACTTTGCCACATGGCTTGTGGCTTACCAGTGTCTTTACATGTTGCTTCTCATGGCGGCGGCTGGCGGTGTCTCCCCAGCCTTCTACTTCCCAGAATTCTCTTCTTTCTTGTCCCGCCTATACTTCCTGCCTGGCCACTGGCCAATCAGAACTTTATTTACACAGAGCGATATCCACAGCACTTCCCCTTTTCTTTTTTTTTAAAGGAAGGTTTTAACTTTTACATAGTACAATTACATATAACAAAACAATTATCAAGCAAGAATTACAGTTACAATATTAAAGAAGATATCCTATCTATCTTATATTTGTGAGTCTAAGGTTTTATATCTAACTTATCTTTTATCATAACTGAGAAAATTATAACTATCTAGCCTTCAACCACATCAAAGACCTCAGAAGGATATAATATTACCTGAGAACTGGGAGAAGGATGTAAGCAACTTTCGGGAGTCTTGCAGGGTAGACAGAGACAGCTGGCAGCCTGAACAGTCACCTAATGTTCCTTTGTAATGTTGGGGCATTTGTCTTCAGCCCACAGGGCTAGAGTCTCTCGGTCACTTCTCTCAGTGTCCTGTAGAATGTCTGGCAGTTTCCTCTGTGAAGCAGGAACCTGAAGGACCATTTTGTCAAGCAAAGTTTAGTGGTCACCTTTCTTTGGGTCCTGTACGTCCAGTTGATCAAGCAGTCCAGGCAAGAACAGTTTCTTGCCCAAATGGCTAGTTTTGCCAAGGTGAAGATAAGATATGAAGTGTCTTCAATGCCCATCCTCCTCTCTGAAGTAAATCGGTGCTGCCAGGAGCAGACATGTCTCACTGTCCAGAAAGTCTAAATTTTAAAAATATTTTAAATGCCATATTCTGAAGGTCTTTGAAGTATTTGAAGATTACCTATCTATCTGAAATATCTCTATGTATACCTGGAAGACTTAACTAACATGGCTATGAGTATGATTATCACAGATGATTAATTATTAATCTATTTTTAATTATCCATTACAATTTTAAATGAGCTATACAAACATAATACCTTAAACACGAGTAGAAATATATACATAGTATAACAAAATTAACTTTAAGTTTGTATCAATAGACTAAAATCTATACCAATGTAAAACATTTTAAACAAGTTGTTGCTCTTTAGAAGTAAGTTCCTTAATCTACCCTTTCATCCTATTATATCTGTATCATATCCCCTTTTCTTCCTTAGAAAGAGATCTCATTTATAATCAAACTGCTTTAAAGAAAAATATTGGTTTTTCTCTGTCCCACACCAGAGGGCTCTTCTGATTTGGGACACAAGAATCTCTTAACCTTTTCTTTTATCAATATGTCTGGGTTTAGAGAAGGAGTGAGCCAATTCCATCTCCAAAGCCAGCTTGATAATTTTGGGAATGTGGGCGTAGTTTTTCTTACTACTTCCTGCTGGAGGGGGGCGCTGTATCTTATGGGGACACAAAGAAAATTTTTGGGTTATGGAGTAGTCAATGAGGGTAAACCGCTGAGCCAGTTGCCTTGAAACCATTCTGGATGTTGGATCATCTGGGCCATGGTGTCATCGGATACCTTTCAGGTGGTCTTGGCTGATCAAACCTGATGTATCTTAATCTGGAACAAATCCATAGCCTCTGGCTTTCTGTGGAAACAAAAGCAGAGACTCCTTTCCAAAGCAACATATCCTTATATCCAAATTTTGAAGTCAAGGTACCTTCAAACTTTACATATGTGTTTAACTCAACAGCTTTTATGATCAAATCTTTTTCTGCAGTTAAAAATCCAAGAGATACCATAAACCAGATTCTCTGTGTAATATCCATCTTTGTAAGACTGAAACACTGCTGTGGCTGCTGACTCCGCCCACCTCTGCTTCCCAACATGGCGGCGGTACAGTTTACCGCCAGCTCTGGGTCGGGGTCTGGAGCCATGTGTACCATCAACTATCAGAAGCAGTTCTATCAGAGCAGTGCATAGCCCAGAAACCTTTTTTTTTTTTTTTTTTTTAACTAGCAAAGGCTAAATCCACCATGCAGCAGAGTAAAGTGTCGCTTATAGATTCCTCATTCCCGCCACACTTCAGGTCAGACGCACATGCCAGGAACCCGCCACAGTAGCTCAAACTGGCAGGCTGCCGCTAACTTGAGAGAGACAACTAGGAAGTTCTTTTTAGCTCTGTTTTAGAATTTTTTTCTCAGGTTTAGGTGGAAACTCTTGCAGACACGTTGGGCGCCATTTGTAGTTAGAGTTTTCCTGCCTGGCCCAGTTAGGACAAATCTCTCTTACCCACCAGTCCCACAGTTGCTCAGACCCAACCAAGAAAGCACACAGAAACTTACATTGTTTACAAACTGTATGGCTGTGGCAGGCTTCTTGTTATCTACTTTTTCTATCTTAAATTAACCCATTTCTGCTTATCTATACTTTGCCACATGGCTTGTGGCTTACCAGTGTCTTTACATGTTGCTTCTCATGGCGGCGGCTGGCGGTGTCTCCCCAGCCTTCTACTTCCCAGAATTCTCTTCTTTCTTGTCCCGCCTATACTTCCTGCCTGGCCACTGGCCAATCAGAACTTTATTTACACAGAGCGATATCCACAGCACATAATGTTATAATTTTCATAAAATATGAAATATGCATGCTAGTATTTTATAAATTTCCCTAATACATAACCCAGCTCTCAATTGCCTCCCCATTTCAAAGGCTACTCACAGTTCAGAAAAGGACTAACATTGTTGAGAAAGAAAAGTCTTTGGCATACAGGACCCTTTCTTCTCCTTGTCAATAGTGACTACTCAGTCCTCAAAAGCCCTCTAAGAAGCATTACAATTCCTCTGCACACAGGTTGGAAAGATAAACTCTCTCAGTGTTGCCAGTGTTCCTATGGCAGTTAAGTGTAGTGACAGACATCTGTATGTATGTCAGATTTATAGGGTAATACCCACTGTCGTATATAAAAAGGATAATATAATGTTCTCAATTACTCTGGCCTTTTGGAACCCCAAGACAAAATCTTTAAATGAATTGACTATCATTTCTCATGAAGGAATACCATAGATTGTAAATTGTCTATCTCAGGATTCCTAAACTGTGGGTCTTTCTCTACGAGTCCATATGTCCACATTTTTCCTGTTCTTTATTGTAAAAACATCAACTCCAACCCCAAATAGGGTCTTGTTCTTTGTTCTTGTTATGCTCTACCCCATATATGCACTCCAGTCTACAGTATTCTACTGGAAGAGCAAACAGGGACGTTGGAAGCCACTGACAGAATCCTTTAGAAGAATGGAAGGCAGGGGGCTTCAGCACCCTGGGTTTTGTGGTTTAGTCTGAGACTGGATCCTCCAGCTTGGATTTTGTTTTTGATGTCTCACTAATGGGAAGTTCATCTCAAGTTCTTCAGTTAATGAATCATTAGATTAAACCCAGGACCTGCCCCTACTGAAGATCCAATTGGAGATTACTGTAATTGACATCAAAGCACATCCCGCTTTCTTTGACATCAGTTAGCTGGCTCCCCACTGCACACTTGCACTTCGGGCTCCATTTCTTGTCTTCCTTGCACTAATGCAAAGTAAAATGCAAACGTGCTGCCTGTAGTGAGGTCTCTACTTAGAAGTCCTCGAAATTGCTCATTCTAGGAGGGTTTCAATTAAGTCTTTAACTTTAATCTTTATTTTGAAGAATTGGGCAAAATGAAAGGGCATAGCCACTTCTTCCAAATAATTTTTTGTGAGTTTTCTTTGTACAAAAATGTTGTGCCTCACTTACAAACTATAATTTTCATTTAATCAGTAAAGCCAAAAATGTCAATGTCTAAATTAGTGCCTAGTGTATATATCTTTAATGACATGATTAATACATGAATGTATTACATAATAAACATGATTTAAATTTATTGTGCAACAACAACACTGTAGATAACAATATATTATTTTAAATTTCTAAGAAAAATAGATACCAAGTATATTCACCACCATAAAATAAGTATGTAAGGATATGTGCATGGGTGTATTCTAACTTGTATTATATAATACATGCATATTTCAAAATAACATGCTTTATTTAAGTGTTCTGTAGCTATTTCTTCTAAACTAAGGGAAAGTAATACTCATAAGACTTGAGGAACACAAGAAACTTACTGGGCTCGGGAATCTTGCAAAGTTACAAAATTTGTCAGCTCCCACCACAAGGTTCTAAAAGAGGTAACCCTGGTGCAGAGAGGAAACTCTCAAACCAGCCAAGTTGCTTGCAGTTAAGGCTGTTTGCTACAGGAAGGCAGATTTTTTTTTAAATCATTCAGGTTTCAGTTCACTTTTATGTGATGCACCTGCCTTTAAATCATCAAGGCTCTTGTCAGAAAGCCACATAACTCACTGACTCACTAAACTAGACCTGGGTGGAATCATTCTTTGGTCTGTTGTTAGCGCCCTTTCTGAGGTGAATAAAATGTTTGCATCTCTTCATGAAAATTAACAACAATAACTATACACCTTTATATTTATCAATTAAAATAATTTTAAAAGAAATACTGTCACAACAAGTGTCCATAGAAACACCACACCTACTGCCAAGAAAAACGGGTTGTTTACTACTTGATGAATACAGAATACCTGCAAGTATAATTTTGAATATCACAACAAAACCAAACATTGACACTTATCCTTGTAAAGTGACATGCCACCAAGGCTTTGATTAAAAACAAGACACTGATGACTATGGGTCAAGTAGGTTCTCGCAGACTCATCAATCTGTGATCTACCTAAATAGAAAAACCACTAACCATTCAGATGTGATTTCTTCCCTTCAATTCATACTTTTTAAGGACAGAAAATAATAGTCAAGAATTTTTTCTTTTTTTATTATTATATTTGTGTTTTAATTTTACACATCAGCCATGGGTTCCCCTGTTCTCCCCCCTCCCGCCCCCAGACCCACCCTCCCCCCATCCCCTCCCCTCCATTCCCATCTCCTCCAGGGCCAAGACTCCCATGGGATTCATTTAAACCTGGTGGATTCAGTACAGGCAGGTCCAGTCCCCTCCTTCCAGGCTGAGCAAAGCGTCCCTGTGTAAGCCCAAGGTTCCAAACAGCCAGCTCATGCACGAAGGACAGGTCCAGGTCCCATAGCCTGGATGCCTCCCAAACAGTTCAAGCTATTCAATTGTCTCACTTATCCAGAGGACCTGATCCAGCTGGGGGCTCCACAGCCTTTGATTCATAATTCATGTGAAAGCTTAGGGGAGCAGGATATCCCAGCTGGATCAAGAGCAAAAAGGGAGAATAAGGAATAACAGACCATGATAAATGAAGACCACATGAGAACAGGAATAGGCAGAGTGCTGGAGAGGTCCCCAGAAATCCACAATGATACATCCTCTGTAGACTGCTGGCAATGGTCAAGAGAAAGCCTGATCTGACCTAGTCAGGTGATCAGATGGTCAAACACCCTACCAGTCTAGCTGGAACTCTCATCCAATAACTGATGGAAATGGATGCAGAGATCCTTGGCCAGGCCCCAGGTGGAGCTCCAGGTGTCCTTTTGTGGAGAAAGAGGAGGAACTGTAAGAGCGTTAATCGTTGAGCCCAAGATTGGAAAAAGCACAGGGACAAATAGCCAAACGAATAGTCAAGAATTTAACAGTTAATTTTTAGTTGAAATTCTGACATATTTCTGTCTTACCTATGAAGATCTTTAATCTTTCCTTAGAATAGAAAACTCATTGTTGGATAGCATTATCCTGGGTACTGTAAGGATTTCAAACCTTTATGAGCTAGCTGTCAAAAAGGAATATAAAAACATGATCTAAGGCAAGTATAAGAAGTCAACAATAGGCACTAACAAAAGCTACAAAAGAGAGAAGTGAGTCGGGAAGAAACAGGAGAAATGGCATCCTCAAGCACACTCTGAAACCTGGATATAAAAGTAGTGAGTAGAGACAGGCAGCAAAGGAGATGCAATGGCTGACAAAAATTTCTACCACCAAAATTGCATATTCTGGTTACTCACTGAATATTGACATAAAGCATGTGACAATGGCTTTGAGTAACAAAAAGAAATCAATAAGAAAATAACACAGAAATAAGGCTGGAGAGATGACTCAACAAGCAAAGGCATTTGTTCCAAGTCCAAAAAACTGATTTTGATCCCCAGAGCTAGCACGGTGGAAAGAAGGAACTAATTCCAGCAAGTTGTTCTCTAATATCCACATGTTTATGTGGCATGAGTGTGTACCCTACCCCTCACACTAAATACGTGAATACTTGTATTTTTAAATTAACATTAAAAAGTTAAAGTACAAAAATAAAAACCATAGGCAAAAAAATGTTAAAATTATTGAGATTTATTGTTTTTATATAAACAAAGGTATGTACTTTACATCCTGTTCATATACTATGGTTTATGGTCTATATATTCTGTATGTAAAACATTCTGGTAATGTGATAACTTTATAGAGAATGTAACAATATTTCTTCATCTTAGATGAATCTATCTTAGATTAGGTAATCATGCACAAAAAAAAAAGCAACCCCCCCCAAAAAAAAAACTGTCCAAGGAGTCCAGAGAGTTCTTATTGTTTCCCTCCAGTATTGCTGAAGTTTGTGGAATGTGTGAGAACCAAGATATTTTAAAGTTTATATAAAACAAAAGGGAAAACAGCTGTAAAAGATGGAATCCAATAGATGAATGTGTCTAAGGTGGAAAACAGATGTTGCTCAAATTTATTTCCTGTTTCTTCCTGTCAATGATGTAACACTGAACTCAGACATTAAGCCCAGATGCTTTAGGCAAAAGGAGACATGTGGCCAGAGCCACAACAAATTTGGCAAAAATTAAATAACTCCTTTTATTATATTACAGTTCTTAATTTCATGGTGTTTAATTTCTAAATTTAACTGTAGTGTATTTTTAAAATGTACCTATGAAGTATTGCTATCTGGATATATTCAACCAAGAAATTATATGGAAATATTATCACAACTGAGTCCAAGCACTTTAAACTGCACTTGGCACAGGGCAGGCCACATGATGGAGGCCGCAATGTGTGTCACACTTGTCATAACCTAGTATTATGGGAATTGGAGCTAAGATGGCCTGTCAGACCAAAGAAGGGTTGCAAGTATAACTGATCATATTCATTGCAAGAAGTTTAAAAAGTAAAATTAATGGAGATTGATCACGAATAAATAAAAGTGGCACAATTGTAGAAAATTAACATTAGAAGTGATATTTAGAAAGACTAGGAATGCCGGGTGGTGGTGGCACATACCTTTAATCCCAGCACTGGGGAGGCAGAGCCAGGCAGATGTCTGTGAGTTCGAGGCCTGCCTGGTCTACAGAGTGAGAACCAGGACAGGTACCAAAACTACACAGAGAAACCCTGTCTAAGAAAAAAAGAAAAGAAAAGAAAAAAGAAAGAAAGAAAGAAAGAAAGAAAGAAAGAAAGAAAGAAAGAAAGAAAGAAAGAAAGAAAGAAAGAAAGGCTAGGAAGATAGATATCTTACACGAATCAAATAGATTTGTGGATTCCAAGAGCTAGTGGAAGCAAGGGTAGATCAAAGCTGTAGAGTATAAAAATTGAACCCAGGTAATTTCAACTTGTCTGTAGTTTAAGTGTATGAATCCTATCATAAAAATGTGTAAAATAAATAAGAGCAACACCTTGTTTAAAAATAAAAAATGTATTTAAAAAGTTTTATTATATATTAAATAAAACAAAAATAAATGTATATTTTACTTCTTATTAATTCAATACTATCTATAAGAATCTGATATAAACTATGACACTCTTGGGCATATACCTAAATAATGCTTCATCCTACTACAGAGACACTTGCTTAACAATGTTCATGGCTGCTGTATTCATAATAACTAGAAGTTGGAAACAACATAGATGCCCCTCAACAAATAGACAAAGAAAATGTGCTACATTTATACAATGGAGTATTACTCAGCTATTAAGTGGATGCAGAGATCCTCAGCCAGGCCCCAGGTCGAGCTCCAGGTGTCCGTCTGTCGAGAAAGAGGAGGGTCTGCAAGAGCGTGAATTGTTGAGCCCAGGATTGGAAAAAGCATGAGGACGAAAGGCCAGACGAATGGAAGCACATGAATTGTGAACCAAAGGCTGTGGAGCCCCCAGCTAGATCAGGCCCTTTGGATAAGTGAGACAGTTGAGTGGCTTGGACTGTTTGGGAGGCATCCAGGCTATGGGACCTGGACCTGTCCTTAGTGCATGAGCTGACTCTTTGGAACTTGGGGCTTACACAGGGACACTTTGCTCAGCCTGGAAGGAGGGGACTGGACCTGCCTATACTGAATCCACCAAGTTTAAATGAATCCCCAGGGGAGTCTTGGCCCTGGAGGAGATGGGAATAGAGGGGAGGGGTTGGGGGGGGAGGTGGGTATGGGTGCGGGAGAGGGTAGGACAGGGGAACCCATGGCTGATGTGTAAAATTAAAACACAAATATAATTAAAAAAAGGGGAAAAAATGTCATCATGAAATTTGCAGGCGAAAAGATATAACTAGAAAAAATCATCATGCGTGAGATATCCCAGACTCAGAAAGATAAATATGGTATATATATAAGCACACATAAATGTGCTTATTACCTATTAAGTCAATGATAATCAGGCTACAAATCCTAGACCCATAGAGGGCAGGTATAGAGTAGGGGACTAAAGAGAACAGATAAATCTTGTTTGTTTGTTTGGTTGGTTTTTCGAGACAGGGTTTCTCTGTGTAGCTTTGCGCCTTTTTCCTGGAACTCACGTGGTCGCCCAGGCTGTCCTCAAACTCACAGAGATCCGCCTGCCTCTGCCTCCCAAGGAAGACTGTAGTCAGACTTTTCCTTGGGCTGCCAACTCACAAAAAAACAACATAGAAACTTAATATTCATTATGAAAGCTTGATCTTAGTTTAGGCTTTTTTCCAAATAGTCCTATAACTTAAATTAACCTGTTTCTATTAATCTGTGTTCTTCCACATGGCTCAGTTACCTCTCCTTTGTACCATATGTCTAACTTCTTCAGTGACTCACTGGTGTCTCTCACATGCCTAGATTCGTCCTGAGTTCCTTTCTCTGCCCAGAAGTCCTGCCTGTTCTCTCCTGCCTAGCTATTTGCCATTCAGCTCTTTATTAATCCAATCACAGGAACACATCTCACACAGTGTAAACAAATATTCCACAACATTCCCCACTTATATCTTTCTGTTGGGATATTAGTAGCTATTCAGTGTACTAACTAATTCTAGAAATAAACTTCATCTAGCTTCATTTGCTTTCATTGTGGCAAAGTTAGTCACTGGGCAAGAAACTTCTCTTGCCTTGACTGCTGACAGTTTCTAAATTAGAAAAGCAGGACACAAAAGAAAGCAACTGCTAAACTTTGCCAAGACAAAGTAGGACAGTCCTTCAAAATTCCTGCTTCTCAGAAAAGTCTGTCAGTTAATCTAGGATGCCCCAACAATGCAGAGAAACCTTGGGTGACTGTCCAGGCCACCAGCTGTCTCTGTCATTTCAATAGTTTTAGAAGCTGGTTGCTCTGTACTTCATGTTTACTCGGGAAATATTATATCCTTCTTGGGATTCTGATACATTTGAAGACTAGATAGTTACAGTTGTCCTTGCTAACAAATTCAGAAAAGAAACTCACAAAAGAGGTGTAAAGTGTAAAGGTTGAAAGTCATAAAAGCTTAAGTTGTTTATCTAAGAAAATGTTTTAAGGTCTACAAAGATATTTCTAGGTTGGTAATACAAATTATGATAGAAAGTAAATTAGGTACAAAACATTAGATTCACCAAGATAGGATAGATAATAGAGTATTTTCTCCAAAATTGCCAAATACAAATGGACTGGACATTGTGAACATAATCCTTACTTGATAATTGTTCTTATTGTATATAGTTTCACTGTGTTAGAGTTAAAACCTTTCCTTTTTATTTAGACAAAAATGGAGAAATTTTGCAGGATATTTGATCACACTGTGGACCCTGAGATTGCATTTGCATTAGTTAAATAAAATTTACCTTGAGTCAGGAGGCTGAGTTAGCAACAGTTGACAGAAAGTAATCATAGAGAGTCAGAGGGTGTCTGGAAGATGATTGAGAGATGCATAGGAAGTAGTAGGGAGGGGCTTTGAGTGGTGAGGTTTTATGTTTGTTCGTTTGTTTTGTTTGGGGGGGGGGTTGCTTGTTTGTTCATTTGGTGGAGCAGAAGGACATTCTCTTTAAGAGATGCTGGCCAAGAAAGAAGGTCAGCTAGTTGCTACTCAACCTCTCTGAGCTAGCAAGTTTTCATCCCAGCCTCTGACTTCCAAGTCTTATTGATAAATAGAATGATAGAAATTTAATTAAAAGCTATATTTAGTGGCAGCAACAGAGTCACTGCCTGTAGGAACAGATTTCCTGCCAGGCCACTGCATGAGTGGCCAGGCCACTAATAGAGAAGCAGGCTAGTAACTGCGTAGCCACAATTACTGGCTGAAACAGGAATAGATTAAAGCACAGCCTCTGTGCCAACAGAAAAACAACAAAAGACAGCAAAAACTTAAGGGGCACTTTGGGACCCTAATACAACAAAAACTTTGTAAAATACATATATGCATGAAGCCAAGCTAAATGACATAGCTAAATAATGGGGGAGACAGAGTCTCAACTGGATATCTGGAAGTCTCTTGTCACCAAACTAAGCTTCCAGTACCAGGATTGGGTTACAAAAAAGAAAGAAAGAAAAAAGGGAGAATCTGATATCTTACTTTCAAATAAGCAATGAAAGTCAATACTGTTTTGAAATATTTGTGATGGCTAATATGTAATATTCAAATCTCTAAATTCTGCTATGAAAAAATTAACCAAGGCTGTCAATAATTCTGTGTTTGATACCACCTCTCATAGTGGGTAAATGTGCTAAAATTCAGTTTTGGTTGAGTAAAAGTAAATTCAATTTCTTTTCTGTGAATATTTTAAATACTTTGAAAGTAATCCTGGCATTCTTTGATTCAAAGTACATAAGTTAAGAATTAGAAAAGGAATTTATTTAACATTTTTTATATTTTAATTCCTCATCAGCAAATGGGAATAATAGTTCTACTTACAATTATTTAATGATGTTTCAATAATGAATAAATAAAAATCTGTTAGGTGAATTATGCACATAAATAGTTGTTGCTGTTGTTGTTGATGTTTGAATCATTCAATAAACAGCCAAGTCTTACCTAATAAAATTTAGTCCTGAATGTGGTAACAGATAATGGCAAGTTGATTTAATAAAGCTTGCAAAATTACCAAAGTAAATTAAATAAAGCAAGGATATAAAAGTAGTCATTGATATACTTCACTTATGAACATATCTGTAAAAACTCTAAAATGAATGTAATAAATTATTCTTATAGTCTGTGAATCAGCATTAGAAAATTTTTAAATTATATTTACTACATTAATGAACTGATAGATAATAGTAACATAAAAGTATATTTTCAATGTTTAGAATTTATTTAGGACAGAAACTTTAGAAAGCAATAAACAGATTTGAATCTGTAATGAAGAGTAAAGTAAAAATTATATTTAATAAATATATACATAGGAAATTCTCAAAATTAGGCAATATTTTACAAGAATGTCCACATTACTCATTTATCTATTAATAGAAAACAATATAAAAATCATATTAAAAATAGACAAGTAAAATGATATAAAAATTAAAGTAAAGTTCATCTAGATACAAAAATCAGCAGAATGAATTAAAAACTCAGTAGTATCAATAAGAAACCTTAATATCCTTGGTAAAATCAGGATAAACTTTTTTAAAGTATTCAGTTCTATAAAACTTACACAATTTGAAATAAATAAAATAGAAATAACATTTTATTAGTAGTAATAAACTATAGTGCTTGCAACAGTAAAAATCTAGAAGTCCCTAGCAATCATCTCATCAAAACTGCTGGTTTTTCTGAACAGTACAAATAAGTAATGGAAAGAGTAGCTGATGTTGGATGGAAACAACTAAACATTTTTTCTAAGAGTTTCATTTCAGTAATGCAATTGACCTTAAAGGAGTTTAATAAATGAATCTTAAAATTTATAAATAAATATAATTGTTCATGGGTATATTTATATGAATTCTAGAAAAATATCAAGACAAATAAATGACCTGATAGTAAACAAACTTGAACACTGATATAGAAACAACATAAAATGACTACAAGACAAATGCAAAAAGTCATCAGAACCAAAGGTAAGGCTTGGACTAGCCTGATTTATATATGGGTTTTGAAAAATATGCAAAGATGGCCCCACCAAACAATTGGCCAAACATAGCTTATTTCATATATTATCCAAACAAATAATTTTATGAACAGCAAAGCTGAAGTCTTACTCAATGCCATTTACAATTAAAGCCATAATGTACAATGTGAAATTCATGGAGGGAAAAGTACTTCTTGAACAAGCATACAAAGGAAATGTTGATAAATCAAAGAATTTCTGTTCAATAGACAGACTGATAATACATGGGAAATTACTCTTCAGGTGAAACAAAATGACACGGGATATCTTCTTTCTGAGTAAGAATCAATATGATTTCTATAATTTAAAAAAATAATGAAAAGCTGCAGAAGTAGCAAGGGAAATACCTTTCCCAGATGATTGATTGTTTCACACCCTTTCATCAAAGCCTTGCAAATCTGAGTGTAAACTGAGGACTGAACTTGGCCTACAAAAGAAACTTTATTGTAGAAAAAAGAAACCATTGAAGTTTCTGAAACTCGAAAAAAGGAAACTGGACATGAAGCTTCTAGGACATTATGAAATTATTCACACTTGTAGGGTAATTAAGAGAAAAAACTCAATTAAATAGGAGGGCTTGTTTCCAACTCTGAATCAATAGCTCACTTTAGATTTGCAGAAATTACTGTAAATTACTGGAATAGAAGGTTGAGAACACTTTCCCATGGTTCTTTAGAAAAGTGTACACAGTCTTACCAGTTTTTTAATCAAGAAGCAAAGGGGGCTTTATTTTATACAAGCCCGGATGTACTGAAATTTTCTTGACTACAACATAGTTCTAAATTATCTGAATAACTATTTGAATGAATATTATATCTAGCCGACAGATGAAAAGAAAAACCTCCCCTGAAAGGAGATAATATCACCTGGAGCATCTGATATTCATTTACATTCTCTGCTACATGTGCAGGAAAACTTTATTAGAACCCCAGCATGAAGAGAAAAGAGGGTCCATGCTCAAGGGAAAAGCAGGACTCCATATGTATATACAAGGTTCAGCTACTGCACTTCTGAAGTCAGAAGGTAAGTACCTATACACAATAATGTGCATATTCATATGTATATATGTTTGTACAACCACACATACTGTAGAAAGAAACACAAATAGATGAAAAGATGGAGAATATCAACAGATAATTATATCAATTTTAAAAATTAAGAAAATATTTAATTAAAATTAAAGCATCTAAAGTGTTTTGATGTTTTTGTAATCATGAATTCATTTAGTTCAACAGATAAATTCCAAAGAAAAAAGAATTGGCATATTCAAAATAGAGAAAGAGAAAATATTTGTATAAAAACAGAGAGATTAAAAATGGAAATGATAAGAGGCAAGCAAGACAAAAATGAAAAGCTAACTTGTAGAAATGGAATTCTAGTAAGGAGGAAGAAAGGATCACAGGTCAAAATAATAGCCAAGCATCCTCAAAACTGATAAAATAGATCAGGCTGTCCAAGAAAGAAACTAACAAATGAATAAAATCAAACAGAATACCCAAGACAAAGAACCATACTGAAAAATAAACACAGTCAAGAAAAAGGGAATTTATAGTAAGGAGAGTTTAATATCATTCCATACAATGAACTACTTCAAAATATTAAGATGAATTTTATAAAAATAGATATTTTAAAATAAAACTTTTGTGGGAGTAGAGTATGCAAAAATATCTGAAAATATGTCAGAAAAGATGTAAACTCTAAGGAAATGAATGAATATGAATAGAAAATTAACAGAGGTAAAACACTAAACTCCAATAATATGAAAAATGTTTAAAAACATATATATTAGATAAATACAAATTATGCCTAAATATATTAGCAAAAAATTATGACCAATAATGTTAATTTTGGCTGATTATGTAAGCATAGTAAACATACTAAACAGCTAGCGTGGGCCTTGGCAGATAAAAGAATTTTGGAAATTGCCTGGAAAGATTTAATCAACACTAGCTTCATCTCCCTTCAATTTTTCTACTGGCTATGTATAACTGACTTCTCACAAAGCCCCATAAGGAATTTATGCAAACACATCCATCACTGTACCTTTGGCTTAGCTGGGAATTGGAACAAAAAGCCTGATTTCCATTTCTGTCTATTTAAAATGAAACGTGTGAATCAATCTCTGAAATGCTAAATGTAATTTAGAAGCAACATAACCATATACCATGCTGGGTGTGTAGAGTATGCCTGTATTCATAGCTACCCAAGAGTCTGAAACAGAAGAATTTTTTTGGGCCCAAAATTTAAGATTAGCATAGGCAGCAGAGCAAGACCCTATATTAAATTTTTTTAAAATGAAAAATGTCTGTCTATACATGCTATTGTTTAGAAAAATTAAATACAGTATTTATCTCAAATCCTATGAATCTATGATGCAATGGGAAGGCTAAAACCATATAGTAGGCAAGGTATTCATATTTGATTACTGATGATAGACCCAATTACATAAAGAAAAAATACTTTTAAATGCTGAACACATGTGTGAGGACCTAAAACTAAAGGAAGAAAATGTTTGCAGAGAAAGAAAGAATGAAATAAAATGGTAAAGCAACAGAGGAGGAATTGGAGGAAAGGAGTTGTGCCAGCTAGTTTTATGTCCAAAAAAAAAAAAAAAAATAGGGCAGTTCATTGAGAACTATCTTTTCAATTTCACACCCCAGTTTTCTTTTAATAGGACTATTTGTTTTTCTTCTAGTGTTCTTTTTGAGTTTTTTGTTTATTCTACACACAAAACTCTTGTCAAATGTATAGCTGGCAAAGATTTTTTTCTCCATTCCCTAGACTTCTCCCTCACTCCATTGATGGTCTCCTTTGCTGCACAGAAGCTTTTTAGTTGCTGCATGAGGCCTCATCTGTCAAGTGCTGGTCTTACTTTCCACACCACTGGAGTCCTGTTCAGAAAGTTCTTATTCATGTATATAAGTTGGAGCATACATCCTACTTTTTCTTCTAATGGATTTAGGATAGCTGATCAATTGCTGAAAGGTCCAATGTAGGGAAATAAAATTCATCAGCAGTTTCTCCAAATTGAGAATGCTGGAACTAAAATAGCAATCAATTCATTGGACCAAGGATGTTATAGAGAGTAACCAATAACTTTCTGTTTGGATTCAAGACAGAAAGCCCACTTCTTACTCATTTTCCCAAGCCTCACTTCAAGAATAAGCACCAAGCTTCTTCACCAGCTATGTCATAATTGATCATAAATATGATATAAGAGTTTTTCATCTAGAAATATCATCCTCTCCACATTCTGGAACATATCAATACATTTTGACCTAACATATTACTGACTTTCATAATTAACAAACAAATAATTGCTATATAAATGCTACACAATAGATAGATGACAGACATGACAGATTGATAGAAAACAGATGATAGGTATACAAATGATGATAGATGATATATAGGTAATAGAGATAGATGAAAGGTGGATAGATAGGTAGATAAATAGATAGATAGATAGATAGATAGATAGATAGATAGATAGATAGACAGATAGATAGATAGACAGATAGACATATCACAAAAATTTTTATACCTTCTGTTTTTATAGTAAAATGGATAGGTCTTACAATAATGCTCCAAATCTTTCATCCTTGTCTCAATGATAGGAAAACCCGTATCAAAAGAATTCGTTGTATTTACAATTTAAAAAATAATTTCATGTGTATTATGACATTGCCTTTCAAAATCCCTAAGAAATAATTAGGATTTGATACTGTGGTTATACTCTTTAGCCTGATAAGTTAGTTAACTTACCTGAGAGAATTTAGAAAGAAGGTAGAAGAAATAAAACTCTACCTTCAGTGTTAACTGTCTCCTTCTGTTTCTGTTGCTAGTTATCTCAAAGCATTTACTGAGTCCGTAGCTTAGTCTAGAATATTTGGAAATAAAATTCATGGGTTCCATCTCATTAGCAATATTCTAACTATGTTAATTAAACCAAGAAACAAGCATGATTTGACCTTGTAGTCCTTTTGCAAAATGTAAATAGTATGCAAATACTCTCTTCTGATTTCAAAGATAAGACAGAAAACAAGATTTTTAAAGTAGTAAGAGAAATGGAAACACTATTTTGTCTCTCATTTAGCAATTGTTAAAATGCCTAGAATAATCTCAGAAAAGCACATTTTCTTGGGAACACTATGGTTTCAAGTAAATTGCAATTAGGATATTAATAAGAACATTTATGTAGGTAATACAATTTCTACTTAATTAGGAATAGGTTATTTAAAAAGTTTCATATCTCAGTAGTTTCCTTATAATGTCTGAGTGCTTATTGAACTACTGACAAATAGCAAACCTGTCACTTCTTCTATTACAGTAACCCTTGTTGATACAACGCAACATCCAATCGTTGCAATGTTAATCACTCATTTAAAATTATCAATTGACTATAACCTATTTCTCAAGGGATTACAAAGAAAACATCCTTGCATACCCAATGATCCTTTACAAAAATCTGGGAAACAAATCACTTCAATAAAGCTCACATATTAATCTGGTAATGGAGCCAAATGTTGAGTAACTATGTATACAAAAATAACTGAATTAAAGCTCTTTGCCCTAAATTACTTAATAATTCAGGAAGAGGAAAACATAGAAAATCAAGTAACTCTAACAAATTATAGGGGGACTATACTTTTGCTTTAAAAACAGTTTCTTCTATATTTTCATTCGCTCCAGAAGCCTGAAAGAATTCAAGTTCTCAGAACATATAGATGAAGTAAATTATTGTGCACTTCAGTGGGACAAATTGAGGAAGGTCTTATAGAAATATAAATTACCAGATAACTTCTTCACTTCATATTAGTTTTTATAAAAGATGACAAACTCATATGACAGCAGCATAGGCTGAAAAAGTGAAGAAGAAGGAGGAATTAACCACTGAGTATAACACTTCAGTTGGAAATGAAAAATAACCATGGTGTTCTAAGGCCTAGCAGAGTAACTATAGTTTTTAAAAAATGTATTATTATCTTCTCAGCCCTACACAAAGAACTACAGGCAACCACGGAAAGCTGAGAGTGAAAGAAGTAGATTTCCTGCAGGGAAGAGCACAATTGGTCATCCAATACCAAATAATCATCACTAAAACATTAATAAAAGCAACATATACAGAATGAGCCTGTTGCACTTATGTATTTATGACTGTGTGTATGTGAATGCATGTATGTAACAACAATCAATGAAAAAGGAGGCCATGAATTTGAAATAATGCAAGGAGGGGTTTATGGGAAATGTAGAAGGAAGAAAGTGATGAGAAAATAATACAATAATATTATAATCTCAAAAACTAAAGAAAACTATTTTTTAAATTGTATGTAAATAACTAAAAGATTGTTGAGAATTTTTACACGAAGGATTCATAAATGTTTAAAATTATTAATCTAAAAAGATGTTACTTATTGCATATATACCTGTATGAAAACATATTGTATTCCTCAAAATTAAATAATTATTATGTGCCATAGACTTCAAAATATAAGTAAATAAAGTAAAAATTCAATATGATGCCAACTAATTGAAAATACTTTGTTTCTTAAAGATGTATTTTATTTGCATTTCATTTGGAAGTTATATCATGCAGAAATTGTCAATTATAAGACTAAATGTCCCTTAGATGAAATGTTTGAGAATAGAGAACATCAATTTTGAATAAGTCAATATTTGTAATGTTGCCATAGATTTAATCAGTTGAACTTATCTAATCCATACATCCAAAATCTGAATGTTTTAAAATCTTAAGGTATTTTTGTGTCTTCCTGATAGATTTGAGAATCTTCTTGTTATAAATGCTCAGTTATAATCCAGATATGGTATCACAAGGCAAGAGAGTCAAAAAAGACAAAATCATATTTAGATACATATTCCAGGCCAGCCTGATTAGAGATCTATACTTTAAAAAAAAAAAAAAAGACATGAAGCTAGGTGTGGTGGTTCATACCATTAACGCCAATACTGAAGAGGCAGAGGTGGGTAGATCTCTATGAGTTCAAGGCCAGCTTAGTCTAAGTAGCAAGTTCCAGAACAGCCAGGGCTGCGCGTGTGTGTGTGTGCGCGCGCACACACACACACACACACACACACACACACACCAAACAACAACAAATAGACATGAAAAGAAATTCAGTCTTTAATGAACATTAAGTAAAAGTATACTTGAAAAAGTAAAACAATTTCTAGAGATGAAATGCTGTTTAATCCAAAGAAGTAATATGGGCAGATGGAGATAGGAAAGGTAATAAAAAGTGTCTGGAAAACTGCATGGAAGAAACTTGTGAACAATTCTTTCCAAATGCTTCTGTCAGGAAAAATTGAGTAATAATCACATATTACAAATATTGTAGATGAAATAATCAGAAAAGTGGGCATAAAATACAAATGTTTTCCCAGCAAACAATTACAAAATCACTATAATACTGTATACCTTTAGATGAAGGCATAGAGTATGACCAGTACTATAGAAGTCTTGAATGTAATTTCTTCCTGATTATAATCCTCATTTCTGCATGAGAGTAATTATTATTTTTCTATTTGTAGAAATACTTTTTTTCCTATGTTTGAATTTACATAAAGTAAATAATAAGCAAAACTTCAACTGTTTTTTCTTACTATGATCTAAATTAACTTTTAGGAAAGAAAGATGAAGCGAGAGAAAAATGGAGGGAGAGAGAAATTGAGAAAGAGAAGTAAAAGAGAGTACTCAGTTTAAGTTAGCCTAGCTTGGAGAATAGTCCCAGTTTTGAATGGCCTCCCAAGTAGAACAGTGGGAATAATGAGAGATATATTACCTAGATAATACATGAATGACAGTCCCTACAGAAGTGTGAATCTTTGCTGGGAGACAAAACTTAAAAATGTCTACTACACCTGTGAGTTTTCTATTAGTGCCATGGATAATGTTCCTATCTAAAGACTTGTAGCCAGAAGGTTCTCTCAGGTCCTGCCTGGCACTACTGGAACCATTGAGCCCTGTAGTCCATCAGCTGCTTATAAAATAATCATTCAGAGGCATAATAATAATTATCAATTATATGACCTGTGGCAGGCTGCTTGCTATCTAGCTCTTACAACTTAGCCCATTCTATTAATCTATAAGTTGCCACATGGCCGTGGCGTCACCAATCTGCTGACATACATCTTGCTTCTCCTTTGTTGGCAACTGGCATCTCTCCCACCTCTGCCTTTCTTTTCTTGTCTTTCTCCTGGATTTCCTGCCTGGCTATAACCTGACTTGCCATAGGCCAGGGAAGCTTCTTTATTAACCAATCATAGCAACACATATCCACAGCATACAGAAAGACCATCCCACAGCAAGGACTCCCAAATGCCATGACATTACCTGCTTTGGGGCCACACATTTTGACTAATTTGAAAATCAACTCTTATTTTCATTGGCCTTCTTTATAATGCTACCTGATACTGACCTTCTAGTTTTCTCTATGCTGTTCATTATTTAAGAGGGAGCTGAAACAATTGCCCAGTGGCTAAGAGCACTTACTATGCTTACAGAGGACCTGGGTTTAGTTTTCAACACCCACATGGTAGCTCACATCTACCCATTTCTCTAGTACTAGGGGACATTTCACCCTCTTCTGGCCTCCACTGGCACTATACACTCAAGTGGTTCAGATACATACATTCAGGTACACCCACTTAACATAAAAATAAAAACAAAAGCTAGGTCAAAATTTATCTCTTCTTAGAGGCCAACTAAAGCCCTCACAACACTACTTTTATAGAATTGGTGATACACACCTGTCATGTTTATAGTATGTGCTAACTTTATTTTAGTTTCTACTTACTGAGTTCCTGAACCATGTACTGAAGGAGAAGGAGGAGGAAGAGGAGAGCTGTCTCATAGGAAGATGAAAGTTCTCAGAGTAGAGAAACAAGAGATGTAGATAACAAGTTTTGAGACATTTACTCCCAGGGAACACAGCTTGACCCTAATCCAGGAACATTTTTGCCCTTGGTGTAGGTAGCAGTAATAACTTGAGCTGCATAGTCCAGTGATTAATACCTTCTTCTCATTCATTTGAAATGGCAGTTTCTATTATTGGCACCTCTCTCTGGTTAACTATTGGATACATGGAGGGACAAGTCCTTGGATTTTTAGGTCATGAGTATCTGAATTAAGAGTTGCTAGACCCCAGACACCTTATCCACAATCAGACCTGATCTGGTTTATGAGATCATAGACTTCTTTTTTTTTTTTCATTTTTATTTATTAGGAAATTTTCTAGTCACTCGACATACTATCCACAAATCCCCCTCTTCCCTCCTTCCACCCCCAGCCCTCTTTGCCAAGCCACCCTACATCCCCACATCCCCCAAATTGAGGTCTCCCATGGAGAGTCAGCAGAGCCCGGCACACTGAACCTAGGCAGGTCCAAGCCCCTTCCCACTGCACCAAGGCTATGCAAGGTGTCACGCCACAGGCACCAGATTCCAGAAGCCTGCCCATAGACCAGGGACAGATCCTGATCCCCCTGCCTGGGTGCCCCCCAAACAGTTCGAGCCAAACAACCGTCTTCTGTATCGAGAGAGCCTCGTCCAGTCCCATGGGAGCTCCACAGCCACCAGTCCATAGTTTATGGGCTTCCACTAGTGTGGCCGGTCATCTCTACACGTCCTTTCCTCATGATCTCGAGGTTCCTCGTCTGCAGTATCTCTCATCTCCCTCATCAATTGGATTCCTGGAGCTCAGCCTGGTGTCTGGCCGTAGATCTCTGTATCTGCCTTCATCAGTCACTGGTCAAAGGCTCTATGATGACAGCTATGTTATTTGCTAGGCTGGTCACCAGAGTAGACCGGTCCAGGCACCCTCTGGACCACTGCCAGCAGACCAAGGTGGGGTCAGTCTTGTGGATTCCTGTGAGCCTCCCCAGCACCCTGCCTCTTCCTATTCCCATGATGTCCTCATCTATCATGGTGAGATCATAGACTTCTTAATTGATGCCATGACAGCATGAAGCCATGGGTGCTTAGGAGAGGTTGAGTGTGTTTTGTGTACTGCTAAAACATGAATCACTGGAGCTGGAGGTAAGACTGTGGTAGCCTGTGACCAAAGTGGAATCCAGTGACTCACAACTTCCTGTAACCATAATCTTATAAGATTCCCTATTTCATGGGATTTGTGTTTGTCCATGGGATATCAGCATACTCATTGCATGCAGAGATTCCATAATTACTTGCACACTGGAATTTGTGCTCTTTTAAAAAATATTTATTTCTTTATCTGTTTATTATGTGTGTATATGAATGCCTGAATGTGTGTGTGTGTGTGTGTGTGTGTGTGTGTGTGTGTGTGTGTGTGTACCATGTGCAGGCAAGAGTTGATAAAGATAAGAGTCATCAATTCCCTTGAAGCCAGAGTTACAGAGTCACCATTTTACAAACCCACTAGGGAAAGAATTAATTCTAGCTATATAAAATATCAAACACCACACAGAAAGTGGCACTGAAATGCTACTTCTTTTTTTTTCCCTAAAGCCGCATCCAGCCAGTTTTCTAGCTGGATACAGTGGTACCAATGGTATATGTTGTTGTTTGTTTTGCTCTTTTGGGGGACCTGCCACCCAGCTCCCAAATAAGTCACACATGGAAGGTTATTCTTAATTATAAATGTCCAGCCTTAGCTTGGCTTGTTTCAAGTCAGTTTTCCTTAACTTAACTTATCCCATCTACCTTTTGCCTCTGGGCTTTTCCCATTCTCTTATTTCTGTACATATTACCATTCCTCCATGGCTTGCTGTGTAGCTGAGGGGCTGGCTCCTGGGTCCTCCTCCTTCTCTGGATACTTCTTCCTTTCCTCCCAGATTTCTCCTTCCATTTATATTCTCTCTGCCTACCAGCTCTGCCTATTCTTTCTCCTGCCTTGCTATTGGCCATTTGGTTTTTTGTTAGACATCAGGTGTTTTAGACAGGCACAGTAACACAGCTTCACAGAGTTAAACAAATGCAATTTAAACAAAAGTAATACACCTTAAAGTAATATCCCACAACATATACAATTAGGAAAATGCAACAAAAGAATTACCCAGCTATTGTTTAGGAGGCAATATCAAGTTTCCCTGAGACCCTATATTGCACAGCATTATTCTCTAGTTAGAACTACAGCCATCTGCACAAGACAGTTATGTCTTCTTGCAGAAGATCCTTACAACTGGGCTGACTGACTACAGACTTTCCCTCATAAAAGAAGAGGGTGTGAGTCATTAGTCACTTACAAGAGTTTTCAGTCACTCCTCCTAGCCAATTACATGCAATTTTGCTCTAATTGCAAATGGCCTCAATAGCTGAACACTGGGGCTAAAACATAGGCTGAGAAGACTAGGGGAAGGGAGTTCCATTTATGCACCTATGAGGAAGCCAACATCTTCACTGGGTGAAAAGTCTACAGTGTGGCTGCTTTGACTTATTTTATAAGTAATTCCAAGAAACTCACTAATTCCCCAGGGCAATTTGGGGGACTGAAACTTGGATTTGTTATTAGGACCTTAGAGCAAGTGGGAATAGATGTATTATTCTCACCCTCAACCTTACTCCCTGTGAAAAATTCTCAGAACACACTATTATGCCTGACTAAGACTGAGAAATAGGAAGCATTTAATTAATAACACCCACTTGACCCTTCACTATCAACTAGCTAGTTTCTCCAAAGATGCTTCAGTCACTAAAGTTGTGTATCTACAAATAGATACTATTTTTAAAGAGATATTTATTTAATAGGAGTTGTGCTAGTTATCCTTAGCAATCTGGTACCACCTGGATAAATTCAGTCAAATTTGAATATTTTTTTTCTGCCTGCTATGCTTTTAACATATGATGATGTACAATTTAAGAAGATCTTAAAACAGTTTTACAGATTGGATCAAGTCTAAACTCATTTACTCATGCATATTTAGGTTTGACATTTGGAGTTTAAACTTAAAAATCTGAATTTTTCCTGAATAATCTTTACTGAAGCTGAAAGGTAGGACTTTGAATGTAGGATGAGAACAAACACCTATTAAAAGACTACGATTCCTAGGATGGTTACCAAGCTTCAGTAGTTTTACTTGAACAAATACTTTCTAATGTGCTGAATCCATTAGCCAATTTCCAGAATCCAGAAATTTCTGGTGTTGGTAATTTTGCAATTGCATTACCACTTTTCTTGGAAAGTATTTGCTTAGCTCCCCACTCAACCTTTCTTGAAGTTGTTTCCTGAAACACTTCTATGTTTTGTTGCACATATCCTAAATATTCTTATAATAAAAATCCAGAGCTAGATACTGGGGTAAATGCTGACAGATCAGAGAGACAATGGAATAAGCCACAGCTAATTCTCACCTTGCCAGCTCCACAAATCCTCTGACTGAATGTCTCTGAGTCCTCAGCCAAAAGAGGTCTAGCCGAAAAGATCTTAGTTCCCATCTCCTCAGGCCTGAAATAGCTTTCTCTGCAGCAATATTACTTCCTTCCTAGTGCTGGGATTAAAGGCATGTGATTCCCAAATACTGTAATTAAAGGTGTGTACCACCATTGCCTGGCTCTTTTTATCTCCTAGACTGAATCTATCTCATGTAATCCATGGTGACATTGAACTTATAGAGATCCAAATGGATCTCTACCTCCTGAGTGCTAGGATTAAAGGTGTGTACCACCACTGCCTGGTCTCTATGTTTAATCTAGTGGCTTGTTCTATCTTTAGATCTTCAGACAAATTTTATTAGGGTACAGCAAAATATCACCACAAATATTTAAAGTATTTATATAGTATCTTCTTGCTAATGTACAAATAATATGTCAATATTCATTTATTTAAATATACATTATAGTGTATTGTTATTGGACATGCTTGCTGGTTCTTCTTGTCCTACTGTTAGAACACTTAACTTGTTTTTTCCATTCCATTTATGTAATTTCTTCTCAGACAAAGTGTATAATTTTTATGCTCCAGCTCATAACAACTAAAAGGAGCTATACCATCAATGAGTACATTATTCCCTAGGGAACAACTCTCATTCTACAAGTGATCTGACATAGAAACTGTGAGTCCGCACAGATGAGCAAGAGGGCTTACCCTGGGTCTCCCACAAAATCACAAACAAGGAAAATCTTGCATCAATCTCCAAAAGAGACAAGAGAAACTGCTTCCTGATTCAGAGACTTATTAGAATGAATTAAATGTAGATGTAACTGGCTTGTTAAATAAGAAACACAGAACCAATTGCAGAGTTAAAAACCACGAGGTCAGAGCAAGAGCAGAAAACCTTACCCTTCACTGCTTCTGCTGTTCTTCCTCTCCACAAGAGAGCTACCTCTGTGTGTCCTATCTTTTTTTTTTTATAGATTTTCTGTTCTGTTTTCTCATTGGTTGTAAACCCAGCCACATGACCTCCTCGTCACTGCCTGCTTATACAGACCTCCAGGTCTTCTATGGTTGAGATTAAAGGCGTGTGTCTGCCATGCTGGCTGTGTCCTTGAGCACAGAGATCTACCTAGCTCTGCCTCCAAGTGCTGGGATAAAAGGCATGCACCACTACCACTCAGCTTCTGCTCTGGCTTGCTCTGACCTCATGGCAACTTTATTAACATACAAATAAAATCACATTTCAATACAAATAAAATATCACTATAATTAAATAATGTATAAAGACAAAATTGCTTTCACAAAATCAGTACTAAAAGTCTACCAGCTTTTAAGTATCAAACTCAAATTCAAGCAATGTGCATGATGAGAATTGTAAACTAAGAAAGACACTGGCACAAGATCTGGATGAAAAAAGGATAAAAATGCGAGGCTCAAGTAAAATTGTATCCATAGTAACCCTCAAAGACTCTTAAACACAATGTTCATAGAAGGTGAATTTACAGGTGTAATAGCAAAGCCTATGAGAATAATAACAATAGTACAGCCGAAGATGTTATAGACGCAAAATTCTTATCTAAAAAGTTGAAGCAAATGGACCAACATGAAGTGGCATTGAAGCAAGCACGTTTCATATTAATTTTTTAACTCCTTAAAACAATAGGAAAGTTATGAACAAGAAAAGTCACATGTGAAAAGTACACAAAACCCTTTGTAAAACAAAAACAATTTTACATGGATCAACTGTTATTGGTGAAATTATTAAGGCGACTCCACGTAGTTAAAAGGGAGGTTTATTTTGTGACATGATTTACAAATGAAGAGATAGGTAGATTGTAAGTAAGGTCTGGCAAAGGTATGGCGCAGTCTGGCGGTGTTCTCTGGAGAACTCTGCTTGGTCTACCTCCAGCATCCAGGGTCCCGGTACCAAGAGATCCTTCTCCTTTGGATATTGGGTCTTCAGCGTCCTCTCTCAGCCCTGCCTTGTATGCGTGACCATTACCAAAGCCTCAGTGGGGGTTGGAACTCCCAGGTCAATGCTAGAATGGCTACCCACTACAAACTGTGTATGAGATATTGTTGAAGGAAGCACTAATAAGCCGAAATGAAGAATTTAGACATAGAAAGATATGTGGGTAAAAAATGAGTAACAAAATCATGACAACTACTGAGATGGTTAATACTGGGATATCAACTTAACAAGGGACAGGCCCACTGACAAGACAAGTTCTGGACATGTCTGTGAGTGACTGTCCAGATTCAATTAATTGAAGTGAGAAGACCACCCTAGATATGGGCAGTGCCATTCTATGTGCTAAACTGAATAAAGAATAGAAAGTAAATTAAGAACCCAGCATTCTTTGCTTATTGACTACAGATGTCATGTGACCAACTTCCTAGACTTCCCATCACCATTACATCTCTGCCATGATGGATTATATTCTACAAATACAACCAAATAAACTCTTCCTTTGTTAAGTCCGTTTTGCTGAATGTTATGTCTTAGCCACAAGAGAAATAAGGAATGTGACTGTCAGTCACTATCTCAGACTCTTTCCCCCTACACCCCAAACTTATATATTCAAGGGTCTACTCTTCTATTTATAAGTGTATCTCTATAGAACATCCCAACCCTGAATGCCTAATATTGTATTTCTAATTCTTTCATGCTATTTACCAACAGTCCCATTTCAATGCCAACTTTATTCTTCTTCTTACATGGACCAATTACCTGAATGTAAACTTGGCTTGCTCCAATAAAATTATATAAAATTTTGATAAAATTTATTGATGATATATATATCATCAATATTGTAACTAATTTCAAAATATGCAACATATATGATGTATATAATCATCTGTTCTTCAACCTGCCTGTTGGTGCCACCATCTTATTTCATTGTATAGTGATGTTTCACTATTACAATAGCCTTTCTGCAGTCTTCTTGTACTACCCACTCTCAACACAGAAGTCGAAGCAGTCTCTTTATTAGTAAAGCCAAATTCATGGCAACCCTGTGACCAAAATGTAATTATTTCATTTTCACCTGAGTAAACATGACAATTTTATACATTTTTACCAGGGTGTATTAATTGCATAAAGTGATTCACTGTGACTGTCTTGTATATGTATGAAATTGACTTTGATCTTTTTGCCACCTCCTGATCCCTTCCTTCCATCAATCCTACTCCTCTTCCTAAAAGGTTCACCTTCTACTTTAATGTTTAAAAACATACTCCTTTCCTACCAAAAAAAAAAAAAAAAAAAACTGTAAAGTATTCCAACCTGAATCTTCAAGGGTCTATATTATCTTCCATCTGCACACTCATCACTACCTGTCTCTACTCCTTTCTCCCCATCTCTATTACTGACAATGTTTCAGATGCAGTGAGATTATTTTTTAATGATTTTTAATGAATTATTTGTGATTTCCATACAATATATTTTGAACATATTCAGCCTCATTAAACTTCCCCTAACCACCTTTTTGTTTTGTTTTGATTTTCTCGATACATGGTTTCTCTGTGTAACTACTCTGGATATCCTGGAACTCACTTTGTAGACCAGGCTAGAAATCACAGAGATTCACGTGCCTCTTCCTCCTGAATGCTGTGATTAAAGGCCTGTGACACCACCACCACCAGGCCCTAACCACCTTTTCTACCCACCTCATCCCTTCCCACTTAACTTTGAGATTACTTGTTTTGTTTTTGTTTATTTTTTTCTTTTCCCCATAAAGTCTAGTTGTTTGTGTCTTGGGATTTAGAGCTGCTTTGGTTTGTAGCCAGCCTACCAGAAGTCTCAAAATTAAATAAAACAAAACAACAAACAAACAAACAAAACTGACTCTTCTTTCCCAGCAGCTATCAAATGCTAATAGTTCCTCAGCTAGTGGTAGGATAACACAGAGACCTCCCATGCTCTATACAATGGGATTCTTAGGACTCCCTGGTTGTGTCTAAAATGGTGTGTCCATGGCCTTTCCTAAGGTTACTGCTTACTTTAAGAACAGTCCTTAACCAAAAAGTCACGGCCAATTCTCTCATAAAGTAACTGTTCCAATATCTTTTCACTGAGGACTCTTTGACTCTGCTATTTAAATTTCAAATCCATCTGTCAAACCAAGGATAATCGATAACCAGAGTAAACACTTAATAAATGTCAGTGATTGATATACTTTACTTAATTTTTTTAGAAATAATGAATTGATAGGTAAAAGTGACATGAAAAACATTAAACAAACAAAACTACTTGATTTCACTGAATTATGTTAGGTTACATAATAAATGTGAATAAAGGACATAGTATACATGTATGAAGGCATCATAATGTAACACATTATTTTGTACAACGAATGTATCTTAACATTTAAAAAGTTATATTGTCCAAAGAAGATAAACTATAATTTCAAAGGCATGATCAATTTACTCTGAATGAGAAACTAGACCAAAATTAATTTAGTTGCAAATTGCACAGGACCTAAGGGAGGTAACTATTACAGCAAGCCTGGCCACCCACAGGAGTTATTAACTCAAATGCTGGTAGGGATCAGCTTGGCAACCTTAACGTATGTACTGGAGAATGTTTAACAGAAGGAGAAGTATTAAAGCCAGTGGTGAATAAGACAGTACATAGACAGTAAAGTGAACCAAATACAGCACCCCAAAGCTGCACTTTGTCATGAGATACGACTCCTGACTCCTAGTGGAAAGTACTAAATCAACTGACATGCAGTTTCTTTGTTTCTGTTGGAGGATTATTATTGCCTGAGATAATTTTAGTGAAAGGACACATTTAGATATCCTTTAATGGACAGTTTCCAAATGTGCTAATATCCCTGCTTTTGTTCTTAGTGTTCTGACTGGAAGAATTAATTAGGTACCCATGAGTATGCTTGTTATAAAAATAATTTCAGTGTTTGGTCTTAATCTAGTATTTGAATCCTTACAGGATTCAGCTGTCATTTCTCTGGTATGCAAACCAGGCCCCTGTAGGAGAGATTCTAGGAAATGACAGACATCTTTTGCCATATGGCTTGCACATGCATTTTCTGTATGCATGGTTAATTCAAGGGCATGAGAAAACACATGCAAGTTCTATTGGGCATAAAAATTCAGATGTTTCTTTGAAATGTTGACCTTAAGATGCTTAACACCTGCAGTATACAGGATATGAAAACATCTCACAAAACTGCAGATATTCATTGTAAAGACTACTGGGAATGGTCATTTTCGAAAGGAGGGGGAGGCTCATTATCCATATAAAAGAAATTCCCAATAAGGTAAATTATTAGATGAAAGATAGATATTCCAATGTGATATTTTTTCTCAAAGTAGGCAATACAGTAGTTATAAATAAAATTTCCATCATCTTACAACCTACACAAAATAAACAATGAATAAATAACAAAATATTAAGGATCAGTTTTATGAAACAGAAACCATGCTTTAACCACCCTGTTTTCTCCTTTGTCATCATAGTAAAATTCGCATGACTCTGGGTTTATAAATGTGATGGTTGTCGTTCACTTAACTTGAAAATGCCCTCAGAAAGGAAAACATGCCTATAGGGACAGAAAAACCTGTAACACTTTAGCCATAACTATAATTTTTAACTAATGTTATATGAGGTATGTGAGACAAACTGTTTTGGTTCCTTTGAGCCTCTGTTTGCTCATCTGTAAATGGGTTTAAAAAATACTAATCTAGCCAAGTGGTAGTGACACATGCCTTTAATCCCAGCATTCGGAGGCAGAGCCACGTGGATCTCTGTGAGTTCGAGACCAGTCTAGGCTACTAAGTGAGTTCCAGGAAAGGCACAAAGCTACACAGAGAAACCCTGTCTCGAAAAACTAAAAAAAAGAAAAGAAAAGAAGCAAAAACTAAGAAAAAATACTAATCTAACAGGTTATTGTAAGTATCAAATGCTCTAAGACAGACTAATATGATTTGTAAATTATGAGATACTGTCTATAAGATAAATTACAGAGAAGCTAGATCAACTAGGGGCTGAATCTTAATCCTTCCACTTGTCTGCTATATTTCTCAAACAATATATTTAGTAGTTCTACTTCTTGGCGGTGTGGCCATTAGGATAGCCTACAACAACATCTGCTTTCTCTTCTGTGCTTTAGGTCCTTGCTGAAGCAGAACTAGAAAGTGTGATGAGCAATGGAGTGGAATTGATAAAGATCAAATGTCAATACTAATAACTACAATTGATGCTTTCTGAGAATTTTGAAAACATACATAGGCTACACGATTCTCTCAGTATTTTCGGCACCCTTCTAAAATAGTAAAGTAAAAACCAAAATAAAACAACTCAGAAATATTGAATAAGCCAAAACAGAATGAGAACTAGCAGAGCTGGGGATAGAAGGAAGATTTTCCCCTTCTGGGTTCATAAGAATTGACTCTATATTGATAATATCAAGGGTAAATTTTTCATTATATATTTTTGCTGTGGCTAAAATAAATACACAGTCACTTTGTAAATATTTAAATTGTGTGTGTGTATGTGTGTGTGTGTGTAATTGTGTGTCTTCATATCTGTGTCAAGACTAGTTCAAAATATTATTATATAGTACTCAATCTTACAATTCACCCTTCAGGACAAGTATTAACAAAATTACTTACAATAAAATTCTCAGCTTTATGAAATATGCATGGAGAGTCCTGTGATATAAAGATCAGAGAGACATGGAAAGAATTCTGATTCATTTAAACTGAGAAGACCACATAGAGACATCAGGAACCTGATATGTGAGTTACTGCTCCCCCATCTGGAGATTCAGGCACATACTACAAATGCACCATAATGTACTTAAACTGAGTCCATGCATGGCCTTTGGTTCATTCTCAATATAGTTCTCTAGACAGCTGTCAGTTTCTTGATGCTGTTGCGTTGCATGAAAACGTATCTGCACCCATGTCTAGAATGGTCCTTTCAACTGTTATGATGCAATAGAACCTCTTAAAATGTTTCTTTATAAATTAACAGTGCCCTGATCCTGCCAGGAGTTCTGACTCACTTAGTATGGGTAGAAACCAAATCCCTAGATGTTTTCTAGTGTTCTAGCTTGCAACCATATTGAGAAATGCAGACTAAGACTGTGTATAGGTGTGGTTATCACTGTGTTCAAAGGGATACAAATTTAAAGAATAAATTCACATGGGAATTCATAAATTCCTAAAAGATATAATTGAAAAATAAATAAAATAAATAGTAACTATTGAATCAGACTCTAAATTTTAAACACTTGAGTGCAGAGTTTCTCCAAGTGATTAAAATACACAACATGCTGGGCGTTGGTGGCACATGCCTTTAATCCCAGCATTTGGGAGGCAGAGGTAGGCCAATCTCTGTGAGTTCGAGGCCGGCCTGGTCTACAAATCGAGTTCCAGGAAAGGCGCAAAGCTACTCAGAGAATCCCTGTCTCGAAACCCCCCCTCCAAAAAAAAAGAAAATACACAACATGATTAATGGAGGGTTCAAAGTGAAGACAAGGTAATTTTTCCTTTTCATCAAATGTTCATATATATATATATATATATATATATATATATATATATACACAGATATATCTTCTTCATTCCTGCTCATATCTATTTCTTGTGAGTGGCAATTACATTTACTAAAAACATTGATTTTTTTACATTCTATAAAATTATTTACAATATCTAGAGTAATTTTAATAAATGTAAAACAAAGTAATATTTTGAACTAATATTAACTTTTTTATTTGACTAAAAGACACACACATAAACTGTGGTCTGATAGTAGCGGCACTGACATTCTCTTCTTCTAATCTGAAAAAAAGAAAATCATTAGGAGTTTTGTGGCAGGGTGAAATGACAAGGGTGTCTTCAGGACACTCGTGGTCTTTTGCTGAAACTACAGTGAAATTGCTGGTTTTCACTGACATTCTTTAACAATTTGGCATTTAAAGTCTGAGTTACAAATCAGCAGATTTCGTTTCAAACATCTGTGGACATTTAACATTACCAGAAAATTGGCAAAATTATCCTAAAGGATAAAAGACACTTGAGAGTGGTATCAGTCATCCATCATCTCCCAGAGTCATTCCAGCAGAGAAGCAGACTCAGGAAATTGGCATTGGGCTGGACTGTTGCCCTCTCACTGTTGCCAAGCTGCTTCCCTTTCTTTCAAGTGCCCCATGAGGTGTGTTCATGGTGAAAATTGCTCACGTAAGCATTTATAGTGACTGATGGATGGTCAGTGCAAAGCACGAAAAATGCTTCCAAGTGACCTCTCACCAAACACGTCACTCTGATGACCCATATCAAAAGAAAAATGTGAGGGTAAGACAAGCCACAATGGCAAATAGGAAGAAAGAAATAAAGAAAAATATATAGTCACTGAAAATGAATTGTCCAGCACCAAGGTTTATTTAATTTCCCTTATTGCCCACCACTGTGTCACTGTTTTCAAGGTTGATGCTAATTCACCTTTTACTATGAAAAAGATAAAAAAATGTTATGGAAATTATCTGTGATCAAACAGACAGTAAATAAGTCATGGTAAAAGATTATCTTATATGTTATTTGCTTTTTATGTTACTACTTGAAATAATATATTTAAGACTAACATTCTCCAAAGTTGTTGGAGAAGGCTTTGGAGCTCCTGAAGGATTTTAGGGGGCATACAAAGCCAATGTGTGTGTGTGTGTGTGTGTGTGTGTGTGTGTGTGTGTGTGTGTGTGTGTGTGTGTGTGTGTGTGTGTGTACACCCATGCTATGTGTTTATCCCATTCTCATTTTCTTATGAAGACATAGCAGATATTCCAATGTTATATGAAAAGGCTATTAAAGTGTCATTCCCAACTATATGTTTGTGTGAGGTTTGATATTTCCAATAGACTTCAACCCAAAGTATAACTAACATTGATTTTTTTTATTCAACCAGGTATCAGTAAGATTTATGGAAATATAAAGCAATGAGTTTAATATTGGTAATATTCACTTTCGAAAATTTAGAAAATTTTAATTTTAAGGTTTTCTAACGAACAAATGGCTGGAGAATTTCTGTTTTAACCACCTGTAAATGCTATCAACTAATCTGGGGCACTTTGCATCATTTGTGATTTTTCTTTTTCTTGAAAAGCTACTTGTGTACCAGCTCTGACATGTTGGCTTCCAATATCATTATTCAATTAAAGGAGCTAGAGTTTGCTTAGAAATAGCTGGCTCTAAACTTTGGCAGGGAATATCCAGGATGAGCCAGGAGGATCTTGCAGAGCTGGAAAGCAAGATAATGCTAAAACTATGAACAACAAAGCAAAGACAAACAATAGTGGTAGTATGCCAAAGGGCTGTGGAGCCGATCAACAGAGCCCCAGTGACCATAGATGGAACCAAAAGTAATACTGGATCATGACTCACTGTAACACTAATATACATTTGTTTAAACAAACAGACAAGGATGATTGGTGAGATGGTTCAGCAGTAGAGGGACTTGTGTGAGGGCCTGGTGCCTGGAGAGAACTGACTCCTGAGAGTTGCCCTCTGACTTCCAAAGGCTCACTATGGCATATATACACCATCTCACACACACACACACACACACACACACACACACACACACACACCACACAACACACACACACGGGCAGGCACACATGAGTAAGACAGATGAAGAAATTAACAAATCTCCTTCTTACAATTTGAATAATATATTCAGATACTCCTCACTCAAGGAGTTACATAATCCCCCTCCACAACTGTAAACTTATTTCCACAGTCCATGGAAACAAACAAGGAAAAATAAGAACTTTCCAGGTGAGAATTGTTACAAAAATTATCTCTTGGTAGTCTTATGTCACACTCACAAGATCAGATGAAAGCATATCTTACCTCTGTGCAAACATGATCTCTTGATGGTCCTATGTAACATTCATATGATTGGATGAAACCACACTTTACCCATACTCTTTCTCCTAGAAGCTCCTAATCCATGGTTAGAACAGCAGACATTTCTCAATAAAGCAGTACTCTTAAAAAACAAAACAAAACAAAACAAAAAACCTGACAAGCAATGTAATCTTAATAATCAATAAGCAAGAGTCTATCAACTTCATAGGGAAGGACATGAGATGGGTTGAAGAGAGGGTTCCTGGGAGGGCTGGAGGGAGGAAAGATGGAGGGAATGTGATGTGATTCCAAATGGTCGTCCCTGAAAACACACGTACAAGTAATATTATACAGACTGTGAAGTTTGTACTAATGTATTTAGGAATATGTATGCATATACATATATGTATATAACAACAATTGAGAAAAAAGTTCAAGAATTTGAAAATTTGCAAGGAGGGGAAGGTGGGAGGGTTTGGAAGGAGGAAAAGAAAGAGGAAATGATGTGATTGTATTATTTCCAAAAATAATTTAAAAAGATATAATGTAAGTGTTCAGAAGCAAAAAAAGACTGGACAATTGTCCCAAAATAGAGAGACTTAAGGAGGCATGACAATATAATGGTATCCCAGGTGGCATGTTAGACCAAGAAAAGGCATTAGTTAAGGGAAAGAAAACTTAAATGAGAATGGCTTTGGTCAACATACCCATATTGGTTTTCTAGTTATGACTAATGTACAGTATTGCTATACATTGTTAATTAAAAAGAAAACTGGGTACAAGATTCATTAGTCTGCATTATTTGCAAGGCTTTTGCTTTTGGGTTTTTGTTTTGTATGTCTAAAGTTGTACTGATAATTGAAGGCTTGCTTTCCAAAGATGAACATTTTTCTGAGTTCTAAGGTAAGTAAGTAGAAGAAGAAATACTCATGCAAGATCTATGTCTTAGCACTATTCTAGGCACACCTGCATGAGATTCTGGGAAAGAAGCGCAGTGAAGGAGATCCCTGCACATTTCAAAACCCACTGAGTCCTATTACAAGAGTCAGGAAGAATAAATCCCAGGATGCTTAATTCGAACAGGACTGAACTCAACTAGTCGATGAAAATTGGTACATTAATCTGAAAAATATTTTCTGTGCCATTATTCACTTTATTAAAAGAAACAAAAGAAAGGCTGTTCAAATATCAAATAAGCAGCAGATCAAAGAAAAATAATAAACCATAATAAATAATATATATTATATAATAATATAAATTATAACTCATAATCACGTTAATCAAAATTATTTCAAACAATTATCCCAAGTATGTCCAAATGTATTTTCTCAATATTAAGCATAAAGCATCAAAAAAGTAATCACCAATTATGTGTCAAATTTTAGTATTTTCCTAAAATTAGATATGCTTTGTCTTACTATGCCCAAGAGTACCTAGGGAAGGACAACAAATTCCACTTAATTTCAACTCAGTTTAGAATTTGTTTTTTATCCTTTTTTATTTATTATATTTGTGTTTTAATTTTACACATCAGGCATGGGTTCCGCTGTTCTCCCCCCTCCTGCCCCCACTCCCACCTTCCCCCCAGCCTCTCCCCTCCATTGAATTTGTAACAAGTCTAGTTAATTCTGAGTTGTTAATCTGCCTTCTGTACTACATTTGTCCCCTTCTAAAGTAAAGTTTAAGGAGAAAAAAGGATATGATACAATTTGGAATGACGAAGAAAAAAACATTAGTGTTAGAGTGATTGAGTGGGATAGTTAACAGAGAACAGGAGATGATGGCTCCCTTCCACATCATGCCTGTCACTCTGAACAATTCCAACAGCATCAATCCTGTATAGAGTGCACCCTCAGAAGGATGATGCACATTTACAAAGCAGGCATGGTCAGATTGTTTTCCAGGAATAGTTCATATTTTACAAATGGCACATATAAATCTCAGTTTTTATACCCTAATTTGCCTTCATCTTTGATGATTCTTGAAACTGTACCAAGAAGAAAAAAATATATTCACTGCGTATTTCTCAATTTCTGAAAGCTTTTAGTTATATAAAAAACTTTTATTCAAAACTTTTATTTACAAAAATAAAATAAAATTTCTAAATATTTAATCTTGATGAAAAATTTAAATATTAAAATGTCTGAAAATATATAACCAATTACCATTATCAGTCATAACTTACAATATTTGAACTTTTGATGGCTAGAATTCTAGTAAACATTAAACAACAGTAAATGAAGCTTCAACTATTCAAGTCCTTTGGCTGCCAGGAAAAGTTTAATCTCTAACTATATGAATTCTATCACAAGTATTTACATGAATAGAAGTATGAGTTGTATGTATATAAAATTACAGTTATAAAAGTATTCTTTGAACTGCTAGAAACATCAATGATATATTCAATATAATAACTCTACTTAAGATTTAAACATATGTATATTAATATATACATAACTAATATAAATATGTTACCAAATTAAGTATTTATGAAATTTATACTCATTTTCTATAACTCAATTTATCTTAAATTCTGAGTATTTCTGATCTAATAATGACAATAATTTACTTCAGTCATTAGTGCCTCTTCATCCTTCACTGGGTTCACCAATTACTTTGGGAAGGGAATATACAGTTCATTTTCACCTTCATCTATGCACATGTTATCTTGCAGCCCACTGAGATGCTGTTTCCCAGACTGTCTTCTGCCTTTCAGTTTATTCATGCCTCTGGCAGCCTTCTTGCCTTGAAAACAAAGCATTTTCTGTTTACTCACCCCTATGCTATGCTCATAACACAGCTAAGACTATTACAGGGGTACAGGAAATCCTAGAGGGCTGCTTTAGGGTCACTTGTCACATGCCCAACATAGATGCTTCAATACTAAGCTGGGACCCATAAAAATTGTGGAGTCTTTCATCTCTGAGACTCTTGCTCTCAGAATAAAGGGAAGAACACTATCATTTCACTCTCAATGTCTAAGAAGTCCACCCAGAGGTAAGGGGTGTTTTATTTCTCATCCCTTCCTCTCTTTCTTTTCCTCCTCCTCTCCCCCTTCTTCCCTTCTTCCCTTCCATCTGAAATCAACCAGAGACTAACATCTTGTTTTTCTCTCTGTTTTCCCCAGTACTCAAGCTTACATGTTTCTTTTGTACCCAATGGGGCCAAGAATACCTTAACTCTTATTTATCTTGTTTCCCAACTTTTTTTTGTATTTTATTTGTTCCTTGATGTTTGTAACATTAAAAAACTCTAAAAATTACTATAATATTTTATTTTTTTCTTTAAAAAATTGGCTTCATGTATTGGGTACCTCATGGTGTCACTGTGGAAATGACAGATGGACACTGTGCAATATGAAACACTTAAAGAGGAGATTGCATAAGTTTTATCACAAATCATTCTGCCTAATGTGTGAATCCATTGTAAGATTGAATTCTTCCATGTTTGTATGATTTTTGTGTTACTAAAAATACATTATCAGAGAAGCTTCATGACTAAAAGAAAACATTATCATAATAAAAATGCTTTAAATGTGTTGACTATTTCATTCATGCCAGAGTAATTACACAGGTGTGTTACTGGGAAAAGTTGAGTTGACTGTGTACTCAACACTATGAGGACACAAACTGAAGTGAAGAAATCAGCCTGTGTCCCTCATTTGCCTACTAATACCAATCACCTTGATAAATATGGAGACACAACTCATGAATGTTGTATAGATACTCGGAAATTCTCAGATGAGTTGAAAAATTATATATGGTAAAGCATTTGAATGGCTATCTTCATTAATAAATACTTTAAATACAAATTTTGACCTTAGAAAGGCACCACTATTTATTATAAATCTAGCTGAGATTCCTTTCCTATCTCCAACTTCATTTCTAAATCTTATCAGACATACACATTCCAAAAAGATAAAATACCCTAAAAGAGATAATTTTAAGTTATTTTTGATCAGTTGCTATAATTAATATTTTATTCATAGTCATAAATGATATCTACAGTAAGTAATCAACCTGTATAAGGTCAGACAGTCAAGGAATATGGCAATATGGTGAAAATAAAAAGAGATGATATCAGTTTGTTGCTTAAAATTAGTCAGAAATTTGCAATAATTGGAGAGGTAGCAGGGGGAGGAGGAAGATAAGAGAGCCTGGAAGTGGGAGTAAATAGATGCATTTTACACCCAGGAATAGTGTAGTTGCCAGCCCTCTGCAAGAAGATTCTCTTTACAGAAAATGGGGACCATCACAGAAAACCACACCTGGACACAATGAAGAGATCAACAGATCATGGAGAACCCAACTCCAGTGGATACATCTACATTACAGTTCCCACATCTATGGCTCAGGGAACACTAAAAAGAGACCTCAAAGATTGTAAGAACCAGACTATCAGGAAGTCTGATGTGAAACAGTCTCTCCTAGAGCACATGTTAACATGGAAAGGGGAAATTGTCACCTATAGACAAAGAACTACAGGCAACTCATGACTGCTGGGGAAGGAGAATTAGCCTTTCTTGGGGATGAGCCACCTAACTGGTTGTCTAGTACCAAGTGGTCAGCCCTGAAACTATATATACTCATACAAAAAAATGGACTCAAGAGATTGTATGGGGGGGGGTGCGCAAACACACATAATAAATGCACGTTATGTCTGTCAATAACAAATATAATCAAAGGAATAGAGTCTATCAACTTGAGAGTAGAGAGAGACAGAAGTGGTTCAAGGGAGAGTAGCTGGGAGGGCCTGGAGGAAAGAAAGGGAGAGGGGAAATGACATAGTTCTAGTTCAATTAAAACATAAAAATAATTTAAAGAAATACATTTTACATGGACACAATCTATTTAACTACTCAAGTTCTATAATGCAATACCTCACAGTTTTATTGAACATGTAAGAATGTTGTATAGCTAATTCTATTCAGCAAAGGCTTGCAACAAATTGATTTCTCTCCTCAACCACACATGAAAACACTCACAATAAGGAAAGAAATACATGTAAGATGAGAACCCTTTGGGAAGTACCCAGATAAGTACAGATGCTGAACAATCAAAGTATACTATAGTTCACTGTCCTCAAAACATACTGCTAGAATACTGTCTCCAAAGTAAGACCAGTTTCTTTCTTTGAGTATTGTTTTTCACTTTTTTTATCATGTATTAATTGCATAACATAATGAATTTCATTACGTTTTAACATGTGTGCATATGATACTTAATCACATATTTCCCCCATAACTCACAATTACCTCCTGCTCAATGTTCTAATCCTTGACTTATCACCTACTAATTTCAAATTTTAAGGTTTTAAGGTTTTAAGATGGCACGTACAAAAGAAAATATCTACTAATGGTCTTTTGAAATTGGCATGATGACTTCTAGTTACATTTATTTTCCTAAAAATAACATAGTCTTTTCTTTATGGAGAATAATCCATTCTGCTGTAGGGTACCAGGCTGATTATGACTTAGCTACTCTATATAATACAGCAATATATATGGGTGTGTATGTATCTCTATTGTATTCAGCTTTTGATTCTTCAGGGTATATATTCAGGAATAACATAGCTAGGTCATGCTGTAGTTCTATTTTTTACATTTTAAAGACTGTCCATACTGAATTTCATGGTGATTATAATTTATACTCCTAATAACAGTTTACAAGATTTTTCTTACCCTGCCCTTACATCTTCACCAACATGTGTTTTTGCTTTTTGTTTTATTGATAACAGCCATTCTGACTAGAGAGAAATGAGAGCTCAATGTAGCTTTCACATGTAGTTTCCTGAGGATGAGGCACGTTGAAGTTTTTCCCATGTATTTATTGGTCACATACAGTAATTTTGAAAAGTGTCTATTCAGTTCATTTTGTCACTTATTCATTGAATTATCCACTCTTTTGCTATTTAATTTTTGAGGTCTTTATATATTATAGATGATAATACACCCTCTGGTGAACAAGTAGTCAAGAGTTCTCCATTCTGGAAAATTCTAACTTCACTATGATTATTGTTTTCTTTTTATTTGTTTGGTGTTTGTTTATTTGGGGCTTTCTGTCGCTGTGAAGAAGTTTCTAAATTCTACTGAATCCCACTTACCATTTCCTATTATGATTAAATCAATATTTTAAATATAAGTCAGTGATTTTTTATTAGATCATTTATCATTTGACCAATGAGCACTGTGTGCACTAAATCTTGTAAAATGTTGCTCTCAGTGATTCCCAGCAGTACAGATGTGATTATCCGTGTATATCCATCATTGTGAGTGTGAACATATGAGTCACTGTAGCTTAGAACATTACATTCTTCCCTACTGCCACTACTCAGACTAGTCAATGAGTTGATTTTGAAACAGTTTTTAAGTGCCAAGATATTAATTCTCTAAGAAATAATGTTATTATTCATGAATATTAGTTTAGCAACTGGGGGATCAAAGTATGTGTATTCCCTGAATTACTTTTCATTAAGAAAACCTTAATTTAAATTATGCATAAGGCAAAAATTAATCCCTTTTTTTCTTCTCTTTAAGAACAGCATGAAACATTAGATTCACTGTATACACTTGAAACTCTGTAAGACTGCATTCTTCTCTCTAAAATTTTCTATCCAGCTTTACTGCTGGAGCTAATGGTAGTTTATGTACCATGGCTGCTAAATTGCAGCTTAGGTAGAATGTACTTAAGAAGTCCAACTTGTTCACACATCAAACTGCCTTATCAAATTGGTCCACTGAGAAAACAGTTCTCTTAGCCATATCTCCTCCCACCCGTATCCCCTGCATGATGCTAATGAACATAAATCTGCCTGTCTTAGTTCTAAATGTAGAGGCTTTTATTGGCTGTCTCCCTTTGTGCTATTCTAACACATTGCCTTCTGACAAGAGCAGGATCAATTAAGCTGATAACAGTAGATCTAGGTGAGAACAATGGGAGGAGCCTCAACCATAAAGTCAGGGCCCATTACTATGTTACTTCAAAGGAATGAAGGCCTATGCCACCTATTAAAGTCACTTGCCAAAGCTGTTAGCTATGCAGAGCGAGTACTTAGGCAGACACCATGTATGCTCTTTGAAAGTAAAAGTGCTGACACCTTGCTAAGCTGAACACAAGGGAAGAAAATGAGAGGGGACAGAGAGATGAGAGAACACAAAAGGCTCCACAGACACAGTTGGAGTACAATTATACCAAGCAAATATCTCTTCACAAAAACACTAATGTTTTAATATTTCAAAAAGTACATAAGATGTTTACCAAGTCTACTTCTTATTAATCTTGATTAAAAATAAGTTAGCTCCCGTTAGTGAGAAGAAACAAAAGTAAGATTACCAGTCTTTATCCTTAATTACACCAAAACAAAATTGTCAATTTTAGGAAATATAAATAGAACTAACCTGTCCCTTTAAGTCTTGTTTATTGACAGTGTTTATTTTGCATGTTTTTCAGATTGATACGAGCCTGTGTATGATTCCATACAATAGTACTACATTTTCCTATGGTGGAAAATGTATCACATATTATATGATTTGCGAATTTAAACTATGGCACTTTATGTTCACTTTCTTTGTATAACTATCAAATATTCATAAATGTCCATTCTCTAAGGTCTGCTACTTATCTAACTACCAGCACATTTTGAGTTCCTGTCTTGGTGGTTTGAAAGAAAATGGCCCCCAAAGCCCACCACTATTGAGAGGTGTGGCTTTGTTGGAGTAGATATGGCCTTGTTGGAGGAAGTGTGTCACAATGGGGGCAGGCTTTGAGGTCTCTTTTGCTCAAGCTTCACTCAGGGTGACACTCAGTCTACTTTCTATTGCCTACAAGATGTAGGACTCTCAGCTACCTCTCCATTACCATGTCTGCCTACACACTGTTATGTCCCACCAGGTGATAATGGACTGAACCAGTGAACTATAAGCAAGACAACATAATTGAATGTTGTTCATTATAAGAGCTGCAGTAGTCATGGTGTATTTTCACAGCATTAGAAACCCTAAGACACCGTGCTGCAGTTTGTAGAAGCTACTCCTCATGTAAATATCCTAGTAGGTGAATTCAATTGTTTTGTAATTGTCCTTTCTTGAATTTATATGAGCAATAAAAATGCAATGCTGACTAGATGCTTTCCATATATTTTTGTTTTGTTTTGTTTTTCTAGACGGGGTTTCTCTGTGTAGTTTTTTGCCTTTCCTGGAACTCACTTGGTGGCCCAGGCTGGCCTGAAACTCACAAAGATACACTTTCCTCTGCCTCCTGAGTGCTGGGATTAAAGGCGTGTGCCACCACTGCCCGGCCCATATTTTAATTATTCTGGGAAAGTATCATTGAGTATAACTCATTTGAAATCTTTTTGCTCCACCCTATAAATTAAGAAGAGTTTTAATAATGAAAATAAATGTAATTACATATCAAGACAAAATAAAAATCTAGAAAAGATGAGCAAGCATTTTATATGATCTTATGAAAAAGTGGGGTTGTTTATTTCAATGAAATTACAACTTTTCTAATTATTCTTAGCAGTATCTCAGTGATTGAAAAGAGTTAACATAGTATTTCATATATAATAACTCCTTGAATCACTCTGAGACTATTAGCTAAGAAAACCATCATCAGACATGTATGCATGCTTTCAGTTTTCTGCTGAGGAAGTTTATGTAAAGAAGAGACAGGGAGTAGAAGAATGTATTGACATAGTCAATATGTAATACATGCATGTTTAGATAAAATACCACCTACAACCCTATCAAATTATACAACTGCTATTGTTAATAATTAATTGTAACAATAAAAAGTGGTGATGCCACTGGGTGGACTAAGGGTTAATATTCATTTGAATGCTCAATGCTATACACACACACACACACACACACACACACACACACACACACACACGCACATACACATATATATTCTCAGTTGCCAAAAAATATAGCATGATTTTAAGGAAACTATTGTCTGTTTAGATCTCCTTAAAAATGCTAAGCAGGATTTTGAAACTTCAGATGGGAACTTGTCTATCATTAGGAGTGTGCTGGCTAGTTTTAAGCCAACTTTAAACAAGCTAGAGTTATCAGAGAGGAAGAACCCTCACGTGAGAAAATGCCTCCATAAGACATGACTGTAGACAAGCCTGTACAGAATTTCCAGGCATGTAAGAGCCAGAGCAGATGTAAGACAACCAGGAATCAGGGCCTTCTAAACAAAGCATGATTGATGCACGTCTGACATCACAGAGACTGGCAGCATGCACAGGGCCTACACAAGTCTTTACCATCTGTGGTCCTAGAGCTGAGAGAAGTGGACATATGCCCCATCCTTAGACCAGATGCTATCTCATATTGATAATCAATTGGAAAAAAAAAGTTTTCTCCCGGGAATCTAATTGGGAAAACAAACTATTCTTAAGGGTCGGCCCCATGCCCAACAGCAGATAACAAACACAAAATGAATTCAGTGGTACTTTGGGGACTCTGTATCTCATAATGTTGTATCAGGGCAATTTTTTAACCTTATGAGTCCTTTGCTTCTATATTATGACTTCTGGTTTGGGGTTTTGAAGGGATTCCTATGTGTGTCAACATGTGTGTCTATGTGTCTATATATGTTTCTTGTGGTTTTTTTCCTTCTGTTTTTCTTCTGTTTGCTTTGTGTCCTATTCTGATTTGTTAATTTTTGTTTTATCTTATTGTATTCATTATTATTATTATCCCATAGATGCCTGTTTATTTTTGAATGAGAGGCAGAAAGGGTATGATCAGATGGAAGGGGAGTTAGTAAGGAACTGGGAGGAGTTGGGGAAGAGGAAACTATAATCAGTATACATTGTATAAAAAATCTATTTTCAGTGGTTGATGTGGGAAGGTCTAGCCCATAGTGGATGAGGCCATCCCTGAGCTAGTGGTCCTAGTTCTATAAGAAAGCAGGCTGAGAAAGCCATGCCAAGCAAGTCAGTAAGCAGCACTCCTCCATAGCCTCTGCATCAACTCCAGCCTCCAGGTACCTGCTCTTTTTGAGTTCTTGAATTGACTTCCTTCAATGATGGACTAAAATGTGGAAGTATAAGCCAATTGCACCCTTTCCTCCCTAACTTGCTTTTTGTCATGTTGTTTTATCTCAGCAATACTAACCTTAAGACAGAAATTTGTACCAAAATCATGGAGTATTGCTGTGACAGACCTGTGTTATTTTGGGAAGGATTGTGGAAGGACTTTGGAACTTTGGACTAGAAAAATCAGTGAGTGTTGAGAGACCAGCTATTCTGTGGGAGCTTGGAAGGTCAGAATGTTGAGAGAAGTGAAGAAAATGGAGATCTGGCTTATGAGGTTTCAGAGCAAAGCAATGACTCTACCAGTCCATTTGTGTGAAGAAGCTGAGTATCTGGTTAGCTGGAACTGAAGAATCAGCTGTGATTAAGAAGAAACCAGCCTCATTGATTTGAAGTCTTCTAGGAAGAGTTTCTCTGGAGTCAATACATAGAAGCTGTGTGCCAGAAATTTGCCGACATTGTACCTAGTAATGATAGCCAAACTTAATAGTGTAAGAGTCACCTCAGTCATACTGGTTTTGAAGTCGTGAAGGGGTCATGGAGAGCAGCTGTGGCTTGCCACTGTGACAGAGTTGGAGTCCATGTGGAAAGGCCAGAAGTCGCTATTGCTGAAAGTACAGCCCAGATGCAGCACGAGCTATGCCTTTACCAAACAGCAGCAGCAGTGGAGTGGAGACTTTTAGAGTCTAGAAGACAAGATATGTGTTCTGCAGAGCTTAAAGCTAGAGAAGTGACCCAGGCCCTTTGGAGAACCCCAAAAATGTATCCCAGACATCAGACACTGAGCTATTTATACAGTTGGAATTTGGCTTTGCTTTATTCAGATTGTGAATGTGCCCTCATTCTTCCTTCATGAGGTAAGAAAATAATTAATTAATTTTTTTATTTTACAGGAGTCCATAGCTGAAATATTTTGAACTTTTAAAAAGATTTTGGGGTGGGGGCAGGAGGGGTGAGGACAGGGGAAGCTATGGCTGATGTGTAAAATTAAAACACAAATATAATAAATAACAACAAAAAAAAGATTTTGGAGTTTTATAAGACTTTGAATATTTTAAAGAGACTGAAACTTTAAAGTGTTTGATTTTATAAAGACCATGAGAGTTTTTAAGTTTGTAAAAATGTTTTATATATTATGATGTCAATATTAATGTGTAATCTTGGGAATGAACAATAGAGGAAAGGTGGCTTAATAATGATGTATTTGTGTGCCAAGTAGAGAAGGAGTCAGTTGCGCTGGCTGGTTTCATCATAGCAGTAGTAACTCTAAACAGAGGGAAAGAATAATAAATTCTTTCTTGAATATGGACCTTCCCTACTTAGATCTCAGAGAGACTAGGGGCATACAGGCCAGATTTTGAACAAAACACATTTCCTGGAATCTAATAGTATGTCTCACTTTTAAATCTGTCAAGTGATTGGGAGCCCAAAGTATGCACCTAGTTCTTCCCAATTGGTGTCTTACTGTTCTTACTTATTTTCCAAACTATGTCAAATAGGAACTCACAAGATCTAAAGGCAGAAAAGATGCAGGAATTCTGATTATGGCCCATTCTTAGAAAATCTGAAGGTGCTTTTTGTCATTTTTGCCCGTTTCTTTTCCTATATTATGCTGCACCTCCCAGATTCTGTAGGAAGCAGATACACGTGGTAATGAGTTTTTAGCCATTTCTCAAGCTCATACCTGTGGTGATATTGTGTTCCCAATATATTGTGCACCCTAATAAATTTATCTGGGGTCAGAGAACAGACAGCCACTAGATATAGAAGTCAGAAAATGGTGGCACACATAGCTTTACTCCTAGCATTCCAAAGGCAGAGATCCAGATGGATCTCTGTGATTTCAAAGCTACACTAGAAACAGCCAGGCATGGTGCCTTAGGCCTCTAATCCCAGGAAATGATGCCAGGAAGCAGAAAGTTATACAAGGCATGAGCACCAGGAACTAGGGCCTGGTTAAGCTTTTAGGCTTTTAGCAGAAGTTCAGCTGAGATCCATTTGGATGAGGACACTTCCAGTCTGAGGAAACAGGATCCAGCTGAGGAATTGGCTAGGTGAGGTGGCTGTGGCTTGTTCTGCTTCTCTGATCCTTCAGCATTCACCCCAATACCTGCCTCAGGTTTGATTTTATTGATAAGATCTTTTTTAAGATTTGTGCTACACATACCTTTCCTCCAATTAAAAATATTTATTTCTTAGATCTCTCTCTCTCTCTCTCTCTCTCTCTCTCTCTCTCTCTCTCTCTCTCTCTCTCTCTCTCTCTCCAGTTCTCTTCAACATAGAACTGTCTTCCCAATAAATTTGACCTGCCTATTTCACAATGAGTCTTTTCAAACAAAAGCATACACATTAATCTCATATTTTCCTTCTTCTGGTCCACCATATATAATCAGTAGCTATGATTTCCTTCTTAATACATTTTCTGTTCCTGGTGCTGGCTTGATTTTGATGTGTATTCCCCCTCTCTGTCTGAGCTCTCATTGCAGCTCAGGATGGCCTTATTTTTTATCTTCCTGTCTTAGCCTTCTAAGTGCTTCATATAATCTACATTGTCTTTATTGGTCTATTTTGACATTCACACATGCAAACACAGACAAATCTATGCTCAGTTACATCAGCCCTCAGAGAATTCATGTTTTTTACAATATACAAATGCAACCCATAGTTGGAATACCAATACAAAATCAAATAACTTTGTGTTTTATTTTGTGTTGCATTTATAATGTTAAAATATTTACATTTTTGATGTTTTAAATTTCATTTATTTATTTTATAGCTCAACCTCAGTTTTTCCTCCCTCCTTTCCTCTCATTCCCTCCCCCATCTCTCTCCCCACAATCCACTCCTCCCTTGTTTCTGTTTAGAAAGATACAGGACTCCCCTCCCATGGGTATCAACAAAGCATGGCATATCAAGTTGCAGTAAAACTAAGCACCTCTCTTCGTATTAAGGCTGAGTAAAATAACTCAGTATGAGAAATAGGTTCCCAGAGCCAGCCAAAGCATTAAGGATAGTCCTTGCTCCCATTGTTAGGAGTCCCACAAGAAGACCAAGCTACACAACTGCCACATATATGTAGAGTGTCTAGGTCTGTCTCATGCAGGCTCCCTGGTTGTTGGTTCAGACTCTATGAGTTCCAATGAGTGAGATTAGCTGTTTCTGTGGGTTTGCTTATGATGTGTTCTTAACTCCTCTGGCTCCTACAATCCTTCCTTTCTATCTTCAGCAGGATTCCCTGAGCTTGGCCTAATATTTGGCTGTGGGTCTCTGTATCTGCTTCCATCAGTTACTGGATGAAGACTCTTGGATGACAATTAGAGTAGTAACCAATCTGATCACAGGAGCCATTTCAGGCTACATATCCACTATTGCTAGAAGTCTTAGCTGTGACTTGCCCACTTGTGGTGGTAGATTCATGGAAATTTTCCTTGTACCAGGTTTCTATCTTACTTCAAAATGCCCCCCCCCATTTCGAGTCATCTCTTTGAGAACTGGCCCTTCTATACATCCCCCAACCCAATCCCTCAAGTTCCCATCCCCACCCACGCCCAGTCCAACCAGGGGATCTCTTCTATTTCCCTTACTTAGCAATATCCATAGCCCCCCACCCCTGCCTTGGGTCTTTGTTACCTAGCCTCTCTGTGTCTGTGAATTATAACATGGTAATCCTTTACTTTATCAACTTATGAGTGAGTACATATCATGTTTGTCTTTCTGAGTCTAGGTTATCTCACTCAGAATTTTTTTCTAGTTCCATCCATTTGTGTGAAAGTTGCATGATGTAATTGTTTTTAACAACTAATACTCCATTGTGTAAATACACCACATTTTTTTATCCGTTCTTCAGTTGAGGGGTGTCTAGGTTGCTTCCAGGTTCTGGATATTACAAATAAAGCTGTTATGAACATAATTAAGAAAGTTTCCTTATGATAGGATTGAGAGTCCTTTGGGTATATACCCAGGAGTAGTATAGCTTGAAGTAGGTCAATTCCTAGTTTTCTGAGAAACCACTGTATTGATTTCAAAAGGGGCTGTCCAACTTTGTACTCCCACCAGCAATGGAGGAGTGTTCCCCTTGCTCCATATCCTCTCCAACATAAACTGTCATTTGTGTTTTGATCTTAGTCATTCTGACAGGTGTAAGATTGAATCTAGAGTCGTTTTGATTTGCATTTTCCTGATGTCTAAGGATGATGAAAATTTCTTTAAGTGTTTCTCTGTTATTTGAGATTCTTCTGTTGAAAATTCTGTTTAAGTATATACCCCATTTTTTAACTGGATTATTTTTTATTTGAAGTCTAGTTTCTTGAGTTCTTTGTATATTTTAGAAATCAGCCCTCTGTCAGATGTGGGGTTGGTGAAGATCTTTTCCTGTTCTTTAGGCTGCCATTTTGTCCCATTGACAGTGTCCTTTGCCTTACAGAAGATTTTTAGCTTCATGAGGTTCCGTTTATAAATTAATTGTCAACCTTACTATTGGTATTCTATTCAAGAAGTTGTCTACTTTGCCAGTGGATACAAGGCTATTTCCCATATTCTCTTCAACCGGGTTCAGAGTAACTGGATTTATGTTGAGTCTTTGATCCACCTGGACTTCAGTTCTGTGAATGGTGACAGATATAGATCTATTACATCCTTCTACAAGGTGCCATCAAGTTATGCCAGCACCATTTGTTGTAGATGCTTTCTTTTTTTCCATTTTATAATTTTGGCTTCTTTGTCAAAAATCAGGTGTCCATTGGTGTGTGGATTTATATTTCGGTCTTTGATTCAGTTCCATTGATCTACCTGTCTGGTTTTATGCCAATACCATGTTAGTTATTTTTATTGCTATATCTCTGTAGTAGAGTTCAAGATCAGGAATAGTGATACCTCCAGCATTTGTTATATTGTACAGGACTGTTTTAGGTATCCTGGATCTTTTGTTTTTCCATATAAAGTTGAATATTGTTTTTTCAGCATCTGTAAAGTATGTATTAGAATTTATTTTGATGGGAATTGTATTAAATCTGTTGATTGCTTTTGGTAAGATGGCCATTTTGACTATGAACATCCTACTTATTGATGAGCATGGAATGTCTTTCCATTTTCTGATAACTTTTCCAATTTCTTTCTTCAAAGATTTGAAGTTCTTGTCATACAGGTCTTTTACTTGCTTGTTTAGAATTACCCCAAGATATTTTATATTATTTGTGGCCATTGTTAAGGGTATTTTTTCCTTGATTTCTTTCTCAGCCCTTTTATTGTTTGTATATAAGAAGGATACTGAGTTTTTTTAGTTAATCTTGTATCCAGACACTTCACTAAAGGTGTTATCAGTTGTAGGAGTTCCTTGGTAGAATTTTTGGGGTCACTTATGTATACTATCATGTCATCTGTAAATAGCAATACTTTGACTTCTTTCCAATTTGTATCCCCTTTATCTCCTTTATTTGTCATATTGCTCTAGTTAGAACTTTGAGTACTAGATTGAATAGAAAGGGAAAGAGTGGACAGTCTTGTCCCTGATTTTAGTGTAATTGTTTTGAGTTTCTCTCTGTTTAATTTGATGTTAGCTATTGGCTTGCTGTATACTGCTTTTTATTATATTTAGGTATGTTCCTTGTATTCCTGATTTCTCCCAGACTTTTATCAGGAAGGGGTGTTGGATTTTGTCAAAGGTTTTTTTCAGCGTCTAATGAAATGTATTTATATGGTGGTTTTCATTGACAGATTTTCATATGTTTAGCTATCCCTGCATCTCTGGGATGAAGCCCACTTGATCGTGATGGGTGATATATTTGATGTGCTCTTTAATTTGGTTTACCAGTTATGTTTCTTTGTTGAGTCTTTGTGGGTATCAGGGGAACTATGGCCTCACTAAAAAAAAAAAAAAAAAAAAAAAATGGCCTCATGTTTCTATTTTGTGTAATAATTTGAAGAGTACTAGTATTAACACTTCTTTGAATATCTGTTAGAATTTTGTGCTGAAACCATCTGTCCCTGGGCTTTTTTTGGTTGAGGGATTTTTTTAAATGAATGCTTCTATTTACTTAAGGATTACAGGCTTATTTGAAGTGTTTGTCTGACCTTGATTTAACTTTGGTATGTGGTATCTGCCAAGAAATTTGTCCATTTCTTTCAGATTTTCCAGTATTGTGGAGTACAGGGTTTTGAAATATGACTTAAGGATTCTCTGGATTTCCTCAGTGTCTGTTTTTATGTCCACCTTTTTATTTCTGATTTTGTTAATTAGGATATTCTCTCCCTGCCTTTTAGTTATTTTTGGACAAGGGTTTGTCTATATTGTTGATTTTCTCAAAGGACCAACTCTTTGTTTCACTGATTCTTTGTTTCTATTTTATTGATTTCCGTCCTCAGTTTGATTATTTCCTGTCATCTACACCTCTTGGGTTTGTTTGCATCTTTATGTTCTAAAGCTTTTAGGTGTTGGTTAAGTCACTAGTATGAGATTTCTCCAAATTCTTTATGTGGGTACTTAGTGCTATGAATTTTCCTCTTAGCGCTGCTTTCATAGTGTCCCATAAGTTTGGGTATGTGTGTATTCACTTTAATTGATTCTAGGAAGTCTTTAATATCTTTCCTATTTCTTCCTTGACTCAGTGGTGATTCAGTTGAGAGCTGCTCAGTTTCCTTGAGTTTGTAGGCTTTCTGTAGTTTGTGTTGCTGTTGAACTCTAACTTTAATCCATGGTGATCTGATACAATACATGTAGTTATTCTAATTTTTAAAAATGTGTTAAAACTTGCTTTGCAACAGAGTGTGTGGTCAATTTTGGAGGTTTCCTGAGGTGCTGAGTGTAGCATGAATCTTAACAGGTCTTATTAATAAAATCAATCCTGAGGCCAGTTATTGGGGTGACTGCTGGAAGATCGGAGAGACAGAACAAGCCACAGCTACCTTACCTCGCAAGTTCCTCAGCTGGTCTTGTTTCCTCAGACTGGATGCCTCTGACTCCTCATCCACAATGGATCTCAACTGAACTATGCTGCTCCAAAGCCTAAAAGCTTAACAGCCAAAGGCTGAACCAGCCAAATGCTTCTAGTCTTCATGCCTTATATAATCTTTTCTCTTTCTGCCTCCACTCCCTGGGATTAAAGGCTCACTTTCTGGGATTAAAGGCGTGTGCCACCTTGCCTAGCTGTTTCCAATGTGGCCTTGAACTCACAGAGATCCGCCTGGTTCTGCTTCCCAAGTTCTGGGATTAAAGGCATGTGCTACCACTGCCTATCCTCATGTTTAATATTGTGGCCGTCCTGTTCTCTGACCCCAGATAAGTTTATTTAAGGGAACACAATACCACCACAGCTGAGAAGGTATATTCTTTTGTGTTTGAGTGAAAAATTCTACAGGTATCTGTTAGGTTCATCTGAGTCATAACATCTGGATGATCTATCCATTGGTAACAGTGGGGTATTGAAGTCTCTCACTTTTAATGTGTGGGTCCAGTATATGATTTAAGCTTTAGTAGTGTTTCTTTTACAAATGTGGATGCCCTTGTATTTGGGGCATAGATGTTCAGAATTGAGACTTGGTGGATTTGTCCTTTGATGAATATGAAATGTCCTTCTCCATCTCTTTTCATTAATTTTGATTTGAAGTCCATATTGTCAGATATTAAGATAGCAACACTAGCTTGATTCTTCAATCCATATGTTGGAAAGTCTTTTTCCAACATTTATTCTGAGGTAATGTCTGTTTTTTATGTTTGGGTGTGTTTTTTTGTACACTGTATAAGGATGGATACTGGTTTTGTGTTCATTCTGTTAGCTTGTGTCTTTTTATTAGAAAATTGAGTTCATTGATATTGAGAGGATGCTAATGACCAATGATATATAATTCCTGTTATTTTGTTGTTGTTGTTGTTGGTGGTGGTGGTGATGGTGATGGTGGTGGTGGTGGTGGTGGTGGTGGTGGTGGTGTGTATATGTGTGTGTGTGATTCCCTTCTTTGGGTTATGCTGGTGTGGGATTATCTATTGCCTGTGTTTTCATGGCTATAGCTAACTTTCTTGGGTTGAAGTTTTACTTCTAGTACCTTCTGTAGGACTGGGATTCTGGATAGATATTGATTAAATTTGACTTTGTCACAAAATATCTTGTTTTCTCCATTTATGGTGATTGAAAGTTTTGCTGGGTATAATAGTCTGGCCTGGCATCCATGGTTTCTTAGAGTCTGCAAGATGTTTGTTCAGGCTCTTCTAGCTTTTAGAGTCTCCAGTGAGAAGTCAGTTGCAATTCTGATAGGTCTGCCTTTATATGTTACTTGGATTTTTTCCTTTTCAGCTTTTAATATTCTTTCTTTATTCTGTATGATTAGTGTTTTGATTATTATGTGGTGAAGAGACCTTTTTTTCTCTCCAGTCTATTTGTTGTTCTGTAATCTTCTTGTACCTTTATAGGTATGTCCCTCTTTAAGCTGGGTACCTTTCCTTCTATGATTTTGTTGGATATATTTTCTAGGCCTTTGAGCAAGGAGTCTTCTTTTTTATCTATTACCATTATTCTTATATTTGGTCTTTTCATAGTGTCCTAGATTTCCTAGGTGTTTTGTGTTAGGAAATTTTAACATTTTCTTTGATTGATTTATTTCCTTTATAATATCTTCAACACCTGAGATTCTTACTTTCATCTCTTATATGCACTTATATGCCGTTGGTGATACTTGTACCTGTAGTTCCTATTTGCTTACCCAGATTTTCCATTTCCAGAATTCCCTGAGTTTATGTTTTTTTATTGCTTCTATTTCCATTTTCAGGTCTTGAACAGTTTTATGCATTTCTGGTTTTTTCTTCATTTTCCTGACATTCTTTAAAATATTTATTGATTTCCTCAAATTTTTGTTTTCTTTTGCTCAATTTCTTTAAGGGATTTTTTAAAATTTCATATTTAAGAACCTCTATTTCTTGTTCTATGTTCTTGTGCTACTGCTGTGTTTGAATGTTCAGGTCTTGCTGTCATAGGATAACTGGGTTCTGGTGGTGACATATTACCATTCCTGTTATTGGTCATGTTCTTACATTGGTGTTTAGGCATATGGATTTAGGGTGAATATAAGTCTAGTTGTTGATTCCTGTGTTTGTCTTTGTTGTACATATGTTTTGTTTCTTGGTTTCTGTTTTCTCTCTGGTATTCTGGCTTAAATAGTCAAGGGTTCTGGTGATTGGTGTATCTTCAGGTCCAGTAGGGTGTCTCTGCTGGGGTTTGAGGGCTTTAGGTCTCTAGATCCAGCAAAGCCTGAGTCTTCTTCTGGAGTACCTACAACTAGCCTGCCCTCTGGTAGAGCTTCTGAGGCTATTCTTCCAACTGGTGTGGACTGTACTTGAGCCTATGGCATCTATTCTTTCAACTGGTGTGGACTGTGTCTGGACCTTTGGAGTCTGCCCAATATCTGGGGAACAGATGGTCATAGGGAGGATGATGAAGTAGGAGGAGTTGGGCAGCAGTGTGGGTCATAGGGTAGTAGAATCCAGGGGGGGTGGCTGCAGTCCAGCTGGCATGCAGGTCACTTACCTGCTCTTTGACTGGTGAAGGCTGCACCAGAGCAGTGGGATTCCTCTAGAGCTGAGAGCAGGGCCCAGCAGTAGTGCTGGCACTGAGATGGGAAGGAGACAGCCACAAGACAGGAAAGTCACTCACCAGTTTTGGCTGGCACGGTTTGTACCTCAGTGGCAGAAGTCTGCTGGGGTTAGGGGAAGGGCCCAGGAGCAGGAGGACCAGGGACAAGCTGGGATGGCATGGACCTGGAAAAACTTCTCAGTGGATAGAATCCAGGGAGAAGAAGTACAGTTCTCCTGGCAGGCAGGTGAATTGTTTCTGGCTTGTGCGGCCTAGGCCCTTGGGGGAAGTCTTCTGGGGTCAGGGGATAGCCTAGCTGAAAATATTTACTTTATAAAAAGTAAATCAATTATAAAGAATTATTTATTCAATAATGTTTAGTTAATTAAACATATTTTTAGCAATAAGTGAAGTTATTTTCTAAGACTTTCTATTTAAAATACATATTATGCATTAAATAATTTCTTCTATTATATGCCAAGCCATCTACCTAAACTGTTACATCAAAGAACTCAGGTTGTATACTGATTTGGTTCATGATAGCTAATATCTTCTTATACTTCAGAAAAAGACAAAGTAAAAAACCCTTCAGAATAGGCAGAGTGATCGAGAGGTCCCCAGAAATCCACAATGATATATCCTCTGTAGTCTGCTGGCAATGGTTGAGAGAAAGCCTGATCTGACCTAGCCTGGTGATCAGATGACTAAACACCCTAACAGTCATCTTGGAACTCTCATCCAATAACTGATGGAAGTGGTGGATGCAGAGATCCTCAGCCAGGCCCCAGGTGGAGCTCCAGGTGTCCAACTGTAGAGAAAGAGGAGGGTCTGCAAGAGCATGTGAATTGTTAAATCCAAGATTGCAAAAAGCACAGGGACAAATAGCCAATCGAATGGAAGCACATGAATTATGAACCAAAGGCTGTGGAGCCCCCAGCTGGATCAGGCTCTCTGGATAAGTGAGACAATTGAATAGCTTGATCTGTTTGGGAGGCACCCAGTCTGTGGGACCAGAATCTGTCCTTAGTGCATGAGCTGGCTGTTTGGAACCTTGGGCTTACACAGGGACACTTTGCTCAGTCTGGAAGGAGGTGACAGTACCTGCCTGTACTGAATCCACCAGGTTTAAATGAATCCCCAGTGGTGCCTTGATCCTGGAGGACATGGGAATGGAGGGGAGGGGCTGGGGGGAAGGTGGGAGTGGGTGCGGGAGTGGGGAGGACAGGGGAACCCATGGCTGATGTATAAAATTTAAAACACATAATAATAAAGAAAAAAATTTCAAAAAAAAAAACCCTTCAGAATAAAAGAACTGAAAACACATTTAACATGCAATAGATCTGAAATAAATGACCTAAGCTTTTAAAAAGATGGCAAAGATTTGGGAATTAGGCAACATTATTGCTTTTAAATATATGCTGCATACACACACACATGTGCAAATTATAATATAACTACAAAATGTGAATCTTGTTCTGTTCAATAACCAAAAATGTCTAAGTACTGCCAGGCGGTGGTGGCACACACCTTTAATCCCAGCACTCGGGAGGCAGAGCCAGGCAGATCTCTGTGAGTTTGACGCTAGCCTGGACTACCAAGTGAGTTCCAGGAAAGGCACAAAGCTACACAGAGAAACCCTGTCTCAAAAAACCAAAAAAAAAAAAAAAAAAAAAAAAAAAAAGTCTAAATACTACACATACTGTATATTGTAGTAAGGAAGTTAACTCATATTGCAGAGAAGGTCACAGTGACTTCTTTGAATTGCTCTGTGTCCTTTTGAATTTCTCAATTCTTTCCTCAAATGATTTACTTATTTTACATATTTTGTTCTCATTTACATTTACTTTGTCTTGTGTTTTTGTTTCATCTATGTAATAACTTAAGAAATCAGAAGATTTAGTAAAAATATATTTTTCATGTCCTGGCTATGAGGAAATAAGAGGTTGGGTGTGGAGGATAATGAAATAGGCTAAGAATAACTAGAATTTCCACCCCTTGTGACAAGCACTGCCTTCCACACTCTGACCCAGTCACAGTGTCATTTAAACATTTCTTAATGTCCCAAGCTCTTGCCTTACCTAGACTGGTTTACACATCTTTCCTGCAGTTGACTGGTGAGCTCTTTGCTTCATCTAATCTCAGTATCAGTGCCCCTTTTCTGTGATGTCTTCCCTATCCCTGCTGTATAACAGGTCTGCTCTTCTCCCCTATAGCATATTCTCTTTTCATTATAAAATTTGCCAGAGGCACTACAGACTTATCTATGGATTTACAGGTGAAATGCTCTTTCTCATAATAGAAAGTACATTCTATAGCAGAGGGCCTCTGTTTTTTTTTTTTTTTTAACACTGTGATATAATAGTCAGATAATACCTGGCTTTGTATGTGGAAAACACACAACAAATTTTTAAGGAAATGAGATGGGGAGAATTGAAAGAAGAACATTGGTAAAAACTAAGAAAAAGAAAACAAGAAAGAAATTAGTCAGTAATTTTTGTAAGACAAAGAAAGATAAAAGAAAAGGTATAAAATGAAGAAAAGACAAAATAAAAGTAAAAGTATTACAGAATGTTGGGAATAAAAATAAGAAGTAAGCATAAAATCAAAACAAAGTGAGCCCTAATTCAGTCCAGCAAATCTAGCCATATTTATGAATATCAACTAACCAACAGTGCTGAAACCAGAGAGTGTCAGTACTGAAAAATGGTCATACGGTTGCCTCCTTGAATGCAGCTTTGGTTTATGGACCCAAACTTCTTGAGTCAGCATCACAAATCTGACTAATGTTCTTTATAGTTTCACTTGCCCCCTTAGGGTCTGGATTTAGGTGACAGATTTGTAAAACCTCTATGGCCAGCTGTCTTGTTATTGATTGCACATTGGTGAGGCTTATAGGGTCATGTTTTGCAAACTAAACTCAGTTTTACCTTAAGCCCCATGTCCTGATGCTGAGCTGTCTGTATCTAGGAGTATGGCATAAATTCAGGCTATACCTTGGCTATTTCTATCCTCTTCTGCTAGTGTTTGCATAGATGAATATGGAAGGCATTGATCTAAAGTTATCTTCTGGGAAATGAATGTGTATCCATGAATTTTGGGGGAAGGCCAAAGTTTCATTCTGTCTCTCTCTTATACATGAGTAAAGCCAAGTTTTAACATTGGCAGAAGACATACCTAAGTGAATTTAAGGAAAAAAAGAAAGTCATTAATGAATCCTACTTTTATATTCAAATTAAATTTGTAATAGTATGAATCTTCCTTATCCTTCTCTTTTGTTGATGTTGTATTTAACAGCGTCTCAGCTTTTCCATGATTTGCACCACTTACTATTTATAGTTACTTGATAATAGGGATATCTTTTTAGAATTTGGTTACAAAGTGATTTCATGGTTGTAGGAAGATGACAGAGTATACTTTAGAACCTAAATATAATAGCCTATCACATGCATATATGTATGTATGTATGTATATATATATATATATATATATATATATATATATATATGTTATGATGTATTTATACAAATCTATAAGGGTCAGTCTAGTGTTAAAAGGGTCATGATGAACAAAACAACATAAGATTACATCAAGCTCAAGAGAAAAAGTAAACACATGAGGTAGGAGACTACTGTATGATGCATCTTTAACTGTCTCATAATAAACACTTTGTACATGTAAGTTATAAATTTCAATGTCAATACTACATTAAAAATACATGTAGTAAGTGAATAAATCTGTAGTATAAGCACTTGGGAGGTAGAGACAGATGGATCTTTGTGAGTTCAAGGCCAGCCTACTCCACAGAGTCAGTTCCAGGATAGCCAAGCTGTTAAAAAGAGAAACCCTGTCTCAAAAACAAACAAACAAAAAAGAAAACAAACACAAGTCCTGTAGCATGGAAGTTTATTAACCTTATCACTTACGATATACTGTATGAAACTGTATGTGCTATACTTTTATATCACTGACTACACAATTAAGTAGGTTTGTTTATACTTAGATGTGCTGTATATGACCTTATTAACATTATAGAAACAGGATTGTTTCATATTCATTTTAATCTTAAGGATCTGCTGGTGTCTATTATGTTTCCTTTGTTTAAGAAAATGTTATGCAGCACCTGGCAGTATTTCATTCTCTTCCCATTAGAATATAAGTAATGAGGTCAATATGAGTATAATCTCTGTGTTCACTAATGTAGTATAAATATCTAAAACAGTGTGTGCCATATAATGGACATGTGACCCACACTTTGTTAAATGATGAGTTGATGGATGAACAAGTGAATGAAAATCAGCCTTCTGTATTGTGGAAAGTAATGATGAAGACACAAAGATGTACACTTTTGGGGATCTTTACCTTTGAAAAGAATGGAGTTTAGATGGAAGAATAAATATGCAAATGAGAAATTGGACAATAATGCCTATCAAATAATAACATTGGAAAATATAACTACACAATTGATAAATGTAGTTGGACTATATGAAAGGAAATTTGGTGTACCAGAAGTAACACTAGACAGCCATAGTAACATAAATAACTCCTCAACCATGTTTCTCTCAGTAATCTCCAAAAAATTATTTGTTCTTCAAGTCACTGGAGATGGAATCATTTCTTTGGCCTGTCATAAGTGCCCTGTCTGGAGTGAATGTATTTTTGTTCACATATCGCAGGAAAATCAAAACAAATGCTTATTAAAAACATTTATTCAACAAATGTTTACTAGATGAACAGATTTTATTTACAAGAAGAAAAGACAAGCATAGTGGTTAGTTTAATTGTCCAAGATCATTCAGTTAACATCAGATTAGAATCCTGAAGCTCCTGATTCTAAGCCCGTGTTAGTGAAAATAGAGCATGGTGCCAACACTGGCCCTTGATTTTATTCCTATGAGCAATTCTATTTCTCACACATAACAAAAATTTATTATTTGTTCTAGAATGGGGCATCATTTCCCTGAAAGAGCCTCATTAGGCTCCAAGATGTCTAAGCTCTGTCTCTATTTAATCGGTTTACTTGTGAAGGAGCAATTTGCTTTATGACCTCTTTGCAGAGTCTGAAGGGTTTATGACCATGTGGTGTCAACAAGGAGCCCTAAGATGCTTTCAGTTCCATTTAGTAACTCCAGACTCTTCAAATTGTAGGAGCCTATTTGTTCCAAAAAGACTGGAGTTTGAGCATTAAATCTGAGCATCCTCATGCTTTTAAGCTTACTTTCAAATGGAACAGTTACTTCTCATAGTCTATTCCACAACTAGCATAGGATTCAATAAGACAGTGTGATCAGTAACAGTATTATGTATTTTTAATTGAAGAACAGACTCACCTTCCCACAAGGCTTCAACCCAGGCTGGGTAGTTGTCTTTGGTTAATCTCATAATGTTTTTGTTATTGGACATATGGATTTCTAAAGCACTGACAGACACATTATCTCCAATCTGATGTACTAATGCCTGTCATACTGAAAGATACCATGATCTTGGTAAGATTATGTTGTGTCCTTCCTTCCAAGTGTATGAATTAAGTAATAAGACAAATCATCTAAAAGTTCAGAGAACTCAATTCTTTTCATTATGCAATTCATTATCTCATTGTGTTTCTTAAGTCATGTGGTCCAGGGCCACAATAATGCTGAGCGAGGGAGAAAAGGACATTGGGGTTACAGCTAAAATGAAAGCAAATTCTAGTAACTGCTCATTCTTGATATATTGAAAGAGAATGGTTATAGTGCAGATGTTCTGTTGTAGTAATTCAGGAGCAAATGAAGAAATGATAAGTCAAACAACACTGAGTCTCTCAAATGCTACCCTCTGTCTCGATTGTCTTTGCCACACTCCATTTCATTTCTACTCTTTGCTGATAAGTCAGATGACTTTTTCTCCTTATCCATTAACAACTATATGACTTTCCATGTCACATTGCCAGTTTTCTGACCCAGTTAGTGAAGTCTAAATTTCTGCAGTCCTGAAAAGTAAAAGAATTCCACTTGTCTTTTCAGTTTTTTCTTACTAGGCTGGCATATGGCTGAGAAACTTCAGGATATAAGGCCAAATAGAGAGTGGGAGATAGAGTGGAAATGCTCCTACAGAAACTTGGGGTTTGATCTGACAATAAAATCCCACACACATGAGAAAAATGCTTGTGTGTTAAAATCTGGAACAAATACACTTTTCCCTGAAACCACTACCTTATTGCAAGTGAAATTACTAGCATTACTGCCTATTGTGCTGTCTGTACCAGCACATCCACATATCCCTCTTCTAAATACTGCAAGCTTCAACCAAACAACTCTACTGTGTCATCCCCAGGCTCAAAACTATAATGGTTCCCTTGTACCACAAACTCCAAATTTTTAATACACCTCATCTGTCCCATGGGCATGTCTGCGCTCCTCTTTGCTCCTCACATCACCTTCACACCCTCTGTAGTCTCCTGCTTCAGAGGAAATGCTTGTTTCTAAAGCACACTACACTTTTTGTCATCTCTACTTGCAATACATTCCTATTTCTTCATTCCTTTCAAGACACATATTTCCTTTGAAAAATAATATAGGTGCAGGATTACTTGTTTTATTTCCCACATACTAGGACAGGTAACTTATGTGTATTCCCATGTTAGCATGTATTATAGTCTCTTGTCCTGGATTTTTACTCTTTTGTGCCCATCACTTCTACAAGAATTTCAGTACCCAGGAGACAGACTATGTGAGCTCAACCTGCCAGAGTCTGCATATGTAGGTACTTAAAGAAGATCAAGGGAAAGCCAAAGTTCACTCAGAAATCCCTAGAGGTATCTTCTATTACCATTGGCTATAAAATGTTTTTATGACATTGTTCAATAAGATCTATTTTATTCCTTCATCATTATGACAAGAAAAAGCCATTAGAATCACAAAGCATAGTTCCTGTGGCTTAAAAATACAAATTCTTTTTTTCCTTTTTAAAAAATTATTAATATTTGTGTTTTAATTTTACACATCAGCTGTGGGTTCTCCTGTCCTCCCCCCTCCTGCCCCCACATCCACCTTTCTCCCATCACCTCCCCTCCATTCCCATCTCCTCCAGGGCCAAGGCACCCCTGGGGATTCATTTAAACCTGGTGGATTCACTACAGTCAGGTCCAGCCCCCTCCTTTCAGACTGAGCAAAGTGTCCCTATGTAAGCCCAAGGTTCAAAACAGGCAGCTCATGCACTAAGGACAGATCCTGGTCCCACAGCCTGGGGGCCTCCCAAACAGTTCAAGCTATCCAGTTGTCTCACTTATACAGAGGGCCTGATCCAGCTGGGGGCTCCACAGCCTTTGGTTCATAATTCATGTGCTTCCATTGGTTTGGCTGTTTATCCCTGTGCTTTTTCCAATCTTGGTCTCAACAATTCACACTCTTATAGTCCCTCATCTTTCTCGACAATTGGACACCTGGAGCTCTACCTGGGGCCTGGCTGAGGATCTCTGCATCCACTTTAATTAGTTATTGGATGAGAGTTCCAGCTCGACTGTTAGGGTGTTTGGCCATCTGATCACCAGACTAGGTCAGATCAGGCTTTCTCTAGACCATTGCCAGCAGTCTACAGAGGATGTATCATTGTGAATTTCTGGGGACCTCTCCAGCACTCTGCCTATTCCTGTTCTCATGTGGTCATCATTTATCATGGTCTATTATTCCTTGTTCTCCCTTTCTGTTCTTGATCCAGCTGGGATCTCCTGCTGCCCTAAGCTTTCTTTCCCTCAATCCTTGCCCTTCATTACTCCCACTGTCATCCAGGTTATTCATGTAGATCTCATCAATTTCTCTGTCATTGGGTGATCCCTGTGTCTTTCCTAGGGTCCCATTTTCTAGGTAGCCTCCCTGGAGTTGTGTAGCAGTCTAGTCATCTTTGTTTCACATCTAGTATCATACTATGAGTGAGTACATACCATGTTTGTCCTTCTGAGTCAGGGTTACCTCACTCAGGATGATTTTTTCTAGATCCATCCATTTGCCTGCAAACCTCATGATGTCATTGTTTTTCTCTGCTGAATAGTACTCCATTGTGTATATGTACCATATTTTCTTTATCCATTCTTCAGTTGAAGGGCATCTGGGTTGTTCCCAGGTTCTGGCTATTACAAACAATGCTGATATGAACATAGCTGAGCCAATGCCCTTGTGTTATGTTTGAGCATTCCTTGGGTATATGCCCAAGAGTGCTACAGCTGGGTCTTGGGAGAGATGGATTCCCAATTTTCTAAGGAAGCGCCATATTGATTTCCAAAGTGGCTGTACAAGCTTGCATTCCCACCAGCAGTGGAGGAGAGTTCCCCTGGCTCCACATCCTCTCCAGCATAAACTGTCTTCTGTGTTTTTGATCTCAGCAATTCTGACAGGTGTAAAGTGGTACCTCAGAGTCATTTTGATTTGCATTTCCCAGATAATTAGGGATGTTGAGCAATTCCTTAAATGTCTTTCAGCCATTTTGACTTCCTCTGTTGAGAATTCTCTATTTAGTTCTATAGCCCATTTCTTAATTGGACTGTTGGGCATTTTGAAGTCTAATTTCTTGAGTTCTTTATATATTCTGAATATCAGCCCTGTGTCAGATGTGGGGTTGGTGAAGATCTTTTCCCTTTCTGTAGGCTGTTGCTTTGTCTTGTTGACCATGTCCTTTGCTCTACAAAAGCTTCTCAGTTTCAACAGGTCCCATTGATTGATTGTTTCTCTCAGTGTCTGTGCTACTGGTGTTATATTTAGAAAGTGATCTCTGGTGAAAATGCATTCAAGACTACTTCCTACTTTCTCTTCTATCAGGTTCAGAGTAACTGGATTTATGTTGAGGTCTTTGATCCACTTGGACTTAATTTTTGTGCACGGTGACAGATATGGATCTATTTGCAGCCTTCTACATGTTGACATCCAGTTATGCCAGCACCATTTGTTGAAGATGCTTTCTTTTTTCCAAAAAAAATATTAATTATACAAATGTATGAAAATGTCAAACAATTTAAATATAGAAAAAATCCAAAGTGGGTAAAAATCTTTGTCAGCTATACATCTGATAGAAGAATGGTGCTATAATGTAGAAAGAGTTTTTTTTTTAACTAGATATCTAGAAAATAAACAACCCAAATAAAAAACACGGTATACTGAACTGAACAGGAAGTTACCACAACAAATACAAAAAAGTAGTAAATACTTTTAAAATGACTAATAAATACTAATAACAATATTCACCATCTTTATCTGTCAGGGAATTGTAATACCTTCAAAGGAGGGAAGCAACTCACAATCCTACCCAGCTGTGATACCTATGAACTACAACAATGACCAGTATGGCACAATAACAAAGCATTCAGTGGTGCCACATATACCGTGGAGGTAATGAACTGTTCTCTGTTTTGACATAAGACTGACTCAACAAGGGAGAATTCATATATGGTACTGGAATCCTAGCCAACTACCCAAGATTAGTGAAGTCATGGATCTTGGAGAAGAACCTACAACCACCACTCTACTAAACCAGAATACTCCCTAACTACATTCTAAACATTTCTTCTTAACACCCACAGATTAATGAGGTCCTTACTTCATCACTAAAGAAACTTCTCTTTTTAACAGTTGGAGACCATTATAAAAATACACAACCAATCAAATATAGCTGTGGCTCTCAGTCCAAATGGTCACATCTACAAAATAACTCCCACATATAAAGTGCAGGGAACATTGTGAAGAGGGGGCAGTGTAGAAAGCTTTCTTGTTGGACTTTCCTGGACTGCTAGCCTGCAAATACTGGCACTTATTATTAACTATGAAAGCTTGGCCTTTAGCTCAGGCTGTTTCCAAGCTAGCTCTTATAACTCAAATTAACCTGCTTCTATTAATCTCTGTTCTGCCATATGGCTTTTACCTCTCTTCCATTCTGTGCATCCAACTTACTCCGCATCTTGCTGACTGCTGTCATCTCCTGCTCACCTAAATTCATTTCCCATTCCTCTTTCTCCTGGGTATATACTCAAAGTAACCCACGTTTTATAATATATACATGTATTTCCATGTTTATTGTGGCTCTATTCACAATAGTCAGGGAGTGAAACAAGCCTAGATGCACATCTACTGATAAATGGTTAATGAAAATATGGTACATATGTACAATGTACAAAATGAAATTTTATCCAGCAATAAAGAAAAATGAAATTGTGAAATTTGCAGGAAAAGGAATGCAGCTGGAAAAATTATACTGAATAAGGCAACCCAAGCTCCAAAAAGCAAACAGCACATGGTCATCCCTATGTGAGGATGACAGCTACAAATGTATAGCTACTGTGCTTTAATGTTGTATGTTGATAAAAGCCAGAAAGATAGAAAGTGGCCAGTAGAAGCCTTGAGTGGGGAGTAGAACACAGTGGTAAGAAAGAAAGAAGAGGATTACTGGTTGTAGAAAGATCTAAGCAGGGATTATATGGGAAGATGGGGTATAAGATGAAGAGGAGAACAGTAACTAAAATTAAGGACATATGAAAACCTACAATTTTGTGATTTTATTAAAATACATGTTCATGAATCAAAGTACACTCTGCAAAAACATTGTTCTTCCCAGAAGCTATGGGTAATTAAATGAAAATCCCAGCATGGAGCATGAGTTGTTGGCCAGGGAAGTCACAGAGGCCCTAAAAATAATACATGTATTGCCATTGCTTCTGGTTGTCCATCAGACCTTAATAGTAAGACCCAATTGCAGAATACAACATACACTTTTGTTAGAAGACATGAAATATCAAGCTAGAGCTGATCTAGAAGCTTCCTCCCTACCAGGTAGTATCCATATTCCCAGAAGGTACTATGAATGCTACTGTGAAAGAAGTCATCAATAGTCGTATTCAGTCTTATCATTTACCCAGTGAATTCTGAAGCCTATGATAACATGTCAGACTAGATGTGTTCTTTTCTGTAACAGCAGCATGACTATTATGGGGGTAACCAACAGAGTTTTGATTGGATTTGAGGTCTGCTTCATAGGAGAAAATTTATGTTTGACTCTGTACTTTGTTTGGTCAAATCTCTGGCTGGGAAATCATAGACACTAGCTAGGGTCTGTTTTGCTAAGTAGTCATGTTGTCAAAGTTCTCAGTAAAATACTTACATTTATACCAATAATTAGTGCTGCACCCAGCATTAATTAAGGAAACTTCTTACAGCAGTGGATGGTGGTTAATACAGAAACCCCTACATGCTGGCTAGGTTTTGCCAACTTTACACAAACTAGAATCTTCAAGAGGAGAGAACATCAGTGGCAAGAGAAAATTCCTTTGTAAGACTGGCCTCTGGGCAAGCCTGTGAGACTTTTTCTTGATTAATGATTCATGTAGGAGTGTCCAGCCCATTGTGGGTGGTGCTAACCCTGGACAAGTAGTCCTAGGGTGCATATGAAAACAATCTGAACAAGCCCAGAGAAGCAAGCCAGTAAGCATAATTCCTCTATGGTTTCTGCTTCCATCTTCCTGCCTTGAGTTCTTACCCTGGCTTCCCTTCATAGTAGACTACACCTGTAAACTAAAATAAACCCTTTCCAAAAGCAATAAAGGATGTTGCCATGGCCCTTGTTTCTCTGCCATAACTTAAAGATAAGACTCCCATCCCTCGTCCTTTACCTAAGCTATCACCAATTGATAACCACACACAAATGAAAAATTAGTTTCCTCCAAGGTATTCTTACTGTGTATATAAACCACTCTTAAGGGTAGGATTCATGCCTAGCAGTAGATGGCCAAGACGAAATGATCGCAACAGCATCTTTGTAGTTCTTTATCTCATAATGTTAAGTCAGAGAATTGTTTCTTTTGTTTTTGTTTTGTTTTGTTTGTATTTAACAAGGTATAATTATGTATCTCTATATATCCTGGAACTCACTATGCATACAAAGCTGTCCTTGAACTCACATAGATCCACCTGTTTCTGTCTCCCAACTTCTAGGATTAAAGGTGTGCACCACATGCCCAGCCTAAGGTTTTTCTTGACGCAAAGAAAAAAACTGAGCAAGCCAAGTATGACTGACAAGTGGAATGTGAAAGAATATCTTACATACAATATAGATTTTAAAAAAGATATGAGCACAGATGAGGACTGGTGGAAAAATAAAGTTGAAGCATATAGTCAGTGGATTGTGCCCTTCGAATTTCTTACCGTCATATAAAAGGAGCACTGTCCATTCTCTGCTGTCAAGTGGAGGGCAGGTATTAAGGAGCCACTTGGAGACCCTGAGGTGAGGGTGGTTGAGTAAAAGTGGAGTTTCATCTAATTCTGTCTGAAAAAGCCCTTGTGAGTGGAGGAAAAGAATAGAAGATACCCAGTCCCTTCTTCTTGCTGTTAACCTCAATCCAATTACAAGCCAATTTAAAATTTTTGATTATATACTATACTGAATACACTCATTAATATGGGAATTCTATAATTTGTAACTTTTGGTGACTACAATACTTTTCATCTAAGATTGGAGAAATACTTCATTTATATGTTTTTTTAATATTTCAACTAGCAATGATTTAAATTAACATCATTATTCTCTTCTGCATTTCTGTGTTCCCTATATAAATGATTATTTGCTTTATAAATAAAGAAAAAGGAATGATTATTTTAAAAACAGCATGTCATCTGAAGGAAATATGAAACTAGAGAAAAGATGTTATCAAAATATGTTTTAAACGTTTTATATCTTACATAATATTTAGAAACCAGACTTTTCAAAGTATAGTTTCTAGCAAAGATGGAGAATTTTCAAGTAAATCTTGCAATATACCAAATCTATGAGGTCAATGATATTGTCCACATATTATAGATGTGAAAGCTGCATTTCCTTAGCTATGAATGCTTAATGTCAAGTAACCACTAAGACTCAGGGTCAAATACTAAATTATTTCAACTGGTTATTGGAAGAAAAAATTAAGTATTAGGTAGAGCACAGACCCAGCTATTTTTGAAGGCTCTTTATCAGTCTGATATGTTACTCTTTCATTCCATTAGATTAAAAACAAAACCAGGCCAAGTCATATCTGTAAAGGAAGGAAAGTATGGTAAAGGAGGTTTGCTTACCTTGCTATGTTTACACATGTCTAATGGTTGCAAAGAATCCAAGCAATGGGTGGAAATGTAGCTCTCCAGGACTGAAATTTCTATGAATGAACAGAAATAACACAAAAGTGACAGAATAAAGAGAGTGAAATCAAATGATGATTTTTTTAAAAAAAAGAATAGAAGAGCAGACTTTTTTTTTCTATTTTGTATGTGAAATTGAATCATGTATTGATGAGAACTGCCATGCTATAACCTAATATATTTAGTGTTTACCATCTCTTTGGAAGACAGGGGTTTTCTGCCTTTTTTTTAAATTATTGAACAGGAGGTTCCAAGAACAGAATTGAAAGCCATTTTCACTTCACACAACCAATTTGAGACTGCTAGTCCGAATCTCTAACACAGTGATTGTGCCTCTAAAGACCCCCAAAGAGGCAAAATTTAGTTTGGATACAAATCTACCATTATGATTTGCTCTGAATATTATACTGTCTGAGAGACAATATATGGTAATGGAAGAGAAATGCAGAATTTACACATAATTATAATTATGCAGATTAGTCCTGAAGCTGAGTGAAAGGGTTACTTCTTTGTAAAAAAAAAAAAAAAAAAAACAACATGGTTGGGATGTTGCAACTGTCTCAAAAGAAAGTGAGATGACAGGACAGATGTGCAAGTCTACTCTGTGGGTTCAAGAGAACAGTCCGGAAACTTTTTGCAAGATTTTGCATAAAGTTATCATATATATTTGTTCAATAAATCTAATAGTGACAAAGATAAGGTGAGAGAATGTTCTTCTGATGCGGGGTTTGCACCACAGATGTGCCTTCTGGTGAGAGAACGCTCTTCTGATGCAGGGTTTGCACCACAGATGTACCTTGTGATGAGGAGAGAAGCTCCAAGATTGGGAGCCGGTTCTTCATTTGATAATAATAACACAGTAACATGCCTGTTTAGTTCTTAAAAAAAGGGAATGTAGCAGATTAGAGTATTTGGATATTATTCTAAGTTTTTCTTCTCTTTTAGAGGCCAATACTATTTTATGGGAATGCCTTCCCTCTTGGTAGAGCATTGGTGTAAATTTGTAGCTCTCTCAGTAAGTGAAGATCTGGCCAACCATTACTGAAATTTGGAGCAAATACTCTGGCTAATTTAACTCCAGTTAAATGGATATCTCAGGTTTACCCATAAGTCAGCCTTCTGTCCAACTTCTCTGTAAAATTGAGATGGTTGTCGTCCCCTTTGTTTTGGCTTTATCTTTTAGGTAACTGATAAAACTCTTCTAAGTATCATTTAGCATTGTTTCCAGAGACAGAGATTGCTTTGTTTTGGAACACTCTACAAGCATACTTCTCTCAAGGAATCTGAGCTGACTTTTCTCATTGACTTGAATTGGCATACAGGCCAATTATAAGTTAAAGAGCATCTAGTAGTGTACATTAACACCTGGTTTAGTTTAGATTCCAAAACTATCCTCAGTGTCAAAAGTGCATAAGGTAAAACATTAAATCAAGCAAATGTGTTCCTGGTATTCAAAATCGTATTCCTGGTATTCAAAATTGTTTTACCTAGAGCAATCGTTCTCAGCTTGTGAGCTGTGACCCCTTTGGGGTTGCCTATCAGATATTTACATTATGATTGATAACAGTAGTAAAATTACAGTTATGAAGTATAAACAAAGTAATTCTATTCTTGGGGTCACCACAACATGAGGAACTGTATTAAAGAGTCACTGCATTAAGAAGTTTGAGAACCTCTGATAGATTGTTTTAGGGGTGATATGGGCACAAAAAGGAAGCTCATCAGACTGACAGAATGATGGAGATGTGAACTTTCATGGTAGATAGCTGAAAATGTACTTCCCGTTATTTTTCTTAACAATAACAAATATATATGTATATGTATATATGTATATTTGCAGTGGAGGATATTAATCATCCCAAAGCAAAGAAAATATCAAGCCTCTTATTTCTGATGTTCTATGTGTTTCTGGAAGAATGGAGTATGTGTTAGAAATCATAGTTTGGCACAAATCAGTTTAGTCTTTTTTTTAAAACATTATACCTATTTTTAATGATTTAAAGAAAGACTAAATTGATTTGTGCCAAACTATGATTTCTAACACATACTCCATTCTTCCAAAATCAGTTTAGTCTTTCTTTAAATCATTAAAAATAAGTATAATGTGCCGGGCAGTGGTGGCGCATTCCTTTAATCCCAGCACTTGGGAGGAAGAGCCAGATGGATCTCTGTGAGTTCGAGGCCAGCCTGGTCTACAGAGTGAGTTCCAGGAAAGGCTCCAAAGCTACACAGAGAAACCCTGTCTTGAAAAAAACCAAAAAATAAAATAAAATAGGTATAATGTTAAATGTTGATAATCTTGGTTCTGTCAATATTCAAGTCTTGTTTAGGCAGCCATATTTTTGCAAGATCATGGATGTAGCTCCTGTTATTTCTAAGAGACACAATCTCACAGTTGACTCCCTGGTCCTCTGGCTCTTAGAATCTTTGTACCCCTCTTCCACAGTCTTCCCTAAGCCATAGGTGCAGGAGCTGTGTGGTAGATATAGACACTGTTGGTTTTTGTCATGATCTTTCCCTGTCACAAAAAGAAACATTTTTAATGAGGGGTGACATAATAATATCTGTATATACTAACCTTTAAAAATTAAATTCCATTTAAACATTTTTCATCAAGAAAGTTAGTAAGGTCAGATTTACAAGAAGTTAATCTTCCATTAGAGCTAAAGAGTAGGAGAGGAATCATGAAAACAGTAGAATGGTTGGATTTTCTATCTGCCCATTGGCCTAAAAGGTTAGTGAGAAGCTCTACACTTACTGTGACCTCAAATTTTCTCATTATATCTCACTATTGATTTTTGCTGTGTTTTTTTTTTTTCTGGGAAGAATGTAGACAAAATTCAGAAGGTATGTATTATGTCAAATAAACTATATTTCCTCACTATTATATGCCTTGAATATGTGTTCATTAAGGGGAATAAGTTTGATCTCCATTAATTAGTAGAAATGATGAACAGTCAATCAAAGGACTATCAAAATTATTCACAAGGAAAATAGAAACTGGGCCTGATGACACATGCCTTTAATCATGGCACTTGGAATGTAGAGACAGGTGAATGTCTGTGAATTCAGGACCGGCCTGCTCTACACAGTGTGTTCCAAGCCATAAGAGCTACATTGTAAGATTTGCCCCACCCCCAAAAGAAAAGAAGATAGACTAGAGGAAGAGAGAGAAGAGGGATTCTATGAGCAAGATCATGATGGGGAAACCTACAGAGACAACCAAACCAAACTAGTGAGAACTCATGAAATTTAGATCAACACCTGTGGAGAGTCCATGGGCCTGGACTAGGCCCTGTGCGTAAGTGAGACAGTTATGTAGCTTGATCTGCTTAAGGGAACCCCTGACAGTAGGATCAGGATCCATCCCTGGTGCATGAGCTGGCTTTTTGGAGCCCACTATCTATGGTAGGACAGGACGCACAGCATTGAGGCAGGGGGAGACCTTGGACCTGCCTCTACTGAATGTACCAGGCTTTGCTGACTCCCCATGGGAGGCCTTACCTTCTTGTAGGAGGGAATAAGGGGCGGGGGGAGAAAGGCTGGAGGAGTGGAAGGAGGGAAGAGAGGAATCTGTGATTGGTATGTAAAATGAATAATAAAATGTCTTTAAAAAATAAGAAAATAGGACTCCTGGAGCTCCACAGAAAGAGGAGGGGCTGTAAGAGTGTGAATTGTTGAGACCAAGATTGGAAAAGCACAAGGACAAATAGCCAAATGAATGGAAACACATCAATTATGAACCAAAAGCTGTGGAGCCCCCAGCTGGATCAGGCCCTCTGTTTGGGAGGCATCCAGGTTGTGGGACCCGGACTTGTCCTTAGTGCATGTGCTGGCTGTTTGGAACCTTGGGCTTACATAAGGACACTTTGCTCAGCCTGGAAGGAGGGGACTGGACCTGCCTGGACTGAATCCACCAGGTTGAATTGAATCCCCAGGGGAGTCTTGGCCCTGGAGGAGATGGGAATGGAGGGGAAGGGCTGGGGGGAAGGTAGGGTTGGGGGCAGGAGGGAGGAGGACAGGGGAACCCATGGCTCATGTGTAAAATTAAAACACAAATATAATAAATAAAAAATAAGAAAATAGACTTGAATAAAATTTCATAAACATAAATATTTAGAATGTATTTATGTATTTTTAAATCATAAAACAAGAGGTATTCTAAGCCATATATATATATATATGTGTGTGTGTGTGTGTGTGTGTGTGTGTGTGTGTGTGTTTTACCAATTACCATATCAAAAGTTTAATTAGCCAAACCAGAAAACATAAGATTTATTATCTATCTTTGATTCTCCTGAACCTTAACTTTTTTGTGATGGTTGATATGACCTTATTTGGAATCCACAAGGATAAGAATAGACTTTTAAAATCAACAACTAATTGTAGGTAACAGTGAAAATTAAGACAATAAGCTTCATATAAAAACAAGTAGGATTATTATTTTATCAAGGATAGTAGTTCTGGAATACTGTAATCCATGACGTTTTCATCATGAACTTCCACTGCATTTTTAAAAACTGGAAATATTAGCTCTAATAAAAACTGGAAATATTAGCTCTAATGGTTATACATCATTTTTCAAAGTTAAATAAAAAAAGATACTGTATCTTAGGAACAGATACACTAGGGATAGATTTTAGAGATACCAATAATATTGATTGTCCTTGGTGAAAACCAGTTTGTCTTTATCTATCTTTGGAAGCATTACTCAGAGTTCTTCTTTACCCACAATTCTGAAAAACTGTCAAAAATGTAGTGATTGACATCAAGCAATCTTAGCCATGTAAAATTTATCTTTCTTCATTATTATACATTTTAGCATTGTTGTATTTTTTGTTTGTTTGTTTTATTCTCTTTTTTTTTTGAAAATGTAACCATGTGTATTTTTTTAAATTTTTCCCCTTTTCTATTTTAATAAAAAGAAAAAAAGAAAAAAGTTATAACTAATATAAGAAAAACTATATACAAAAGTACAATAACTATATACCATATATATAAGCAATAAATACCTAAACAATGTCTAGTCCATTTGCATTTGACAAATTCAGGGAAAATAATTCCATTATCTATCCTATTTTGGTAAGTCCAAAATGTACCTGATTCACCTTCTATCGTAACTTATATTACTAACAGAACTATCTTAAAAAGAACTACTGATTCTTTCCAAAACAAGTGTGGTTGTGGCTTTCACAAAAGGCATCTTGTTAGGCCAGGACAATATGGCAACATCCCTGAAGTGGCCTTTGCAATTCAGAAGAGGTACAGTGCCCTTTTCTTCAAAGGCAACTGAACAGGCAGTGGGCTGATGGCTTCTGATGTGCAGTGGAACAGCAGCTGAAACAGTTATTCTTGAAGAGTACTAAGCTCACACCTCTCAATGGTAGACTGGCATTTAATAGAGGGATGTGGAGAAGAAGGGGATGCCAAGATGAAGCCACACACATACACAACCAAGAAGAATGGACAGCTGAATTAAAAAAACATCAACAATTTTCAGAATTTGAAATCCTGAATCATGACATGACACTAGTGGAATTCAGGTGTTTCTGGTCCATGTACTGCTCTCACCAAATATGAGGTCGAACTGTTGACCTTGTGCACATCCTAGTTCACAAATGAGTCTGTCAGATACGCTAAGCCTATAGGCTGAAGATGATGCCCCAACACTGTGGAGAAACCTCAGGTGACTGTCCAGGCAGCTGACTGTTTCTGTCAACTCACATTTTTTGTTTTGTTTTTTGTTTTGGAAGCTGCTTGTGTGCACTTCTGTTTTTGTTTTTTTTATTAGGTAATATTATTTCCTTCTTGGGTCTCTGAGGGAATTGAAGATTAGTTATTTAGAGTTGAAGGTTAGATAGTTATAGTTAAATTTAGATAGTTATAATTTTCCTTGTTAAGAATTTTAGAAAAGAAACTCACTAAAGAGTATGTGTATAAATATGAAAGCCCAACATATTAAATCAGAAAATCTATTATCTGATCATAGATTTATATGAAAGCATGCACAGTGACAGTCATAGTCTTTCATATTCTGTGTGTTACTAACAGAAGGAAGATTATATTTATTTTATTTATGAGTCTCAGAACATTGCATGTGGACTATGTTTTCAACTTACTTTTCTATAAATGTTAGTTTTATGCCCCCAATCAAAGAAAGTGTTTCTTCTTTAGCAGCTCAAGGTCAATACATCTTCTTATATCCTAGAGACTCAAATCTAAGTTTTGAGGAAATTTTATGCTATGAAATCACTAGACAGAAGACGCAGGACCCACCATGTACATACGCTGCACCTGTTAAAATACTGCCCTCATTCTCATCAAGCCTTCTTCCCTAGGTACACATGGCTATGAAGGTGTCCTGCTCAGCCCACTTCAGGACTCTCCATATTTCAGTTGGCATATCTGTGGCATTCCTGACCATCAGCATTAATCACCCTTTGAGCTATAGGCAACAAATTGGTTTTATTCCTTAAGCCCATCAAGCAGGCAATCATTCTAGATTATTCCTTTTGCAGGTTATTTAAAAATATTTATAGTAAAATATATATAACACAGAATTTAACATTTTAACTATTTTTATTAGTATTCATATTGTCACGCAGTCATCCCATCTACCTCTATATGCTGTGGATATCACTCTGTATAAATAAAGTGCTGATTGGCTAGTAGCCAGGCAGGAAGGATAGGGTAGGCGGGACAAGGAAGAGGAGAAGGTTGGGAACAGGAAGGCTGGGAGGAGACACTGCCAGCCGCTGCCATGAGAAGCAACATATAAAGACACTGGTAAGCCACAAGCCATGTGGCAAAGTATAGACTAACAGAAATGGGCTAAATATAAGAGTAAGAGCTAGACAATGGTAGGCCTGAGCTAATGGCCAAGCAGTTTGAATAATATAAGTGTCTGTATGATTATTTTATACGTGTGTTGTGGGACCTCGGGGGCTTGGTGGAACCTGGAGAGAAGCTCTCCAACTACATCTATAACTTTTTAGCAAAACAAACTTATTAAATAATGATTTGTTTTTGTCTTTAGGGTGTTATCCCTGAAGAAGATGAGGAGTTGATCAGGAAGAAGATTCAAGAAAATGACACTTGTATGTTCTATAAGGCTTTGCCTAGGTAGAATAGCCTAGGGCAACTTATCAGCATTACCAGAAACCAACACCAAAACGCTAGGTCCTACAGACCCAGAAACCCTGCACCAGCAGAGTCCAGCTCTTCAGTTTAGGCTGGAAACACAGGAGGAATATTGCTAAAGGAGGAAGTAGAGCAAGACAACAGAGAAATACCTACTTGGATAGTGTGAAAGGATAGTTCAAAAAGCGCACTGGGTAAAGAATGAGGGGGTGAAGAGAAGGAAGAAGGACTCATAATGCTGGTGACAAAATTTGCTATTTATATGCTCTAAGTAAAAACTGAGACATGTCATGCAATATCACTCCTGGGACCAAAGGACACATTCAATGCAGTTTACTCTTGTGTAAAAAAATTTCAAGAAGCTCTGAGTAGCTGGCCACCTGCTCATTTCTCTGTCCTGTTAGGCCTGACTCTAAGATGGGCCCTAATTTGACTCATTACCACCCTATTCCATACACATTTCTACATCTTTAAAAATAAACACAATAAACAGTTGTTCACATTAATTACATTTTTTTCTTTTATTCTTTTTTGTTTGCTGATTTTTGTCTTACCTGTGGCTCCATCACCCTACATACAAGTATGTGGCTTTTATGCTTGTGTGTCTGCCCTCTTATGCTAAATAGAAAAATCTCCCAGAATTGTGAATGGAGCCTTTAAATTCAAATACAGTTGCAATTCCACTCCAGAAATCCAAAGAACAGAAGTGAACATCTTACACTGGAAACTGCTGAGCTCTTTATATGAAGGCACTCACAGATCACTGGAAACATTATCAACAGGTTGAGCTTTCAGTGAGAGCAAAGAGACCAATGCTGGTATTATCTGCCATTTGGGTTTGTGCCAATATCTTTCTCCATTTACTGCCTCACTCCCACCCAACAATCTACAAATCTGACTGTCAAATGCTTTGCACATTCCACCACATAGTGGTTGACATAGTCTTTTCTTGAACCATAATATATTTCCCCTGATACAAATTGCTCACTGTTAAACAAACTTTATATCATATCTGCTGCTCCATTCTTGGAATGGTTTCAGTTCTGGGTTGGCGGGGTAAATTTTATGTAATATAAAGTGTTTATGTTGCTTTCAAAATGAAGTGCTGACCTGTACCTCACTGACATAGCTCGGTGCTGAAATCACAGCCGTGTTCCACACATTGGAATGACAATGTTAAAAGGTTATAAATTTATTTTGAAAGTATATATTCTACTCTCAATGACACAGAGATAGAAGGGAGACTTAAAAAATAAAAATAATATGAATATATGTAAAAAGACTTCTGACAAGTAAGACAAATAAAATGTTAATATGACTTACATCTGTACGTTGCTAAATTTTCTTTGCAAATTTGGAATTATCATATTAATTTTCTCTTCACATTTAAAATTTTTGGGGAGAAAAATTCAGTAGGAAGTGATTAGACAGATTATCATAGTAACAAATAATTTTAGTACTACATTTTACTTTGAACTTTTTTGTAGCATAAAATAGTAATTACTGGGAATTCTAAATTGCTGAGATATCTTCATAAATCCTTCCTAAGGGCACTAAAAGTTATTTTGGAATGACAGAAGAAAAGAAACATTAAAATAATTTATGAGCACAATTCCACATGTTTTCTTCTGCTGAAAAGGTAAAGTAAAGCTGACTAAAATCACATTCCCACATTCTGTGATCAGCTCCTACTTATACACGCAGCATATAGTGTGTGAAAAACTATCTTGGCTGCTCTTCCCACTGTCCTTGGGAGTGGTATGTATCCGGTACCCCCCACCTTTTGAATGAGCCTTTTTTGCCATCCATCCCAGCCTAATATGTAGAACACAGATAGCTCAACCATCATATCCAATGCCTTATTTTACTTTCAGCTGCAAACATCTCCCTCTTCTTAACATATTCATGAAGTAACATTGGAAAAAAGTCAAAATTAAAAACTTAAGTTGGCCATGATTTCAAAACTGACAGACACTAAGCCACATAATATTTTGACAAAGCAGAAGAAGACAAACTGGAGAGAGAAGGACAAGAGACATCCAACTGCAGGTGTGTGATCATTTACAGATGTGGTAGCCAGAACTCCTCAGGAAGAAGAGACTAGAAGATGACTCCCAGACACTGAGCTAAGGTCTGAAATCAAGCCCCAGACAGAGGTATATGCCTCAGATAGGCCCATGTGGCTGAAGAAAAAAATCCAAGAAGAGGAGAAAATAATTAATTTAAGGGAAGTAAGTGGTGAGAGGAACAAAATGTTTGCAGGTTTTTTTAATATACATATTTTATTTAGCCTTTGCTCTGTCTAGGAAACCACTGGATGATACTGAACAGAGGGATGACAGGGCCTTACATGTTTGGGCTCAGTTTTTAACTCAACACAACTTCATGAAGCTTCATGAGTACGCTAATCTATATGAGGGGGAAAAATCACTAATCTACATGGGGAGAAACTTGGGGTCATATGCCCTGCAGCTCTAATCTATATGGGGAGAAGCGTGGGTGGGTATGCTCTGATGCTCTCTTGACTGTGCCCATAGATCCCTTCTTCCTCCTCCAGAAGATCGAGATTTCTCCTGTTGTTTCCACAGCTCCATTTTTAAAACCAGTCATCCTGTATACATAATAGATAGATAGATGATAGATAGATAGATAGATAGATAGATAGATAGATAGATAGAATAAGATAGATAGATGAATAAATGATTCTGGGCTCAGAGGTTAAGAGCACTAGCTGCTCTTCCAGAGGTCCTGAGTTCAATTCCCAGCAACCACATGGTGGCTCACAACCATCTAGAATGAGATCTGGTGCCCTCTTCTGGCCTGCAGGCATACATACATACAGAACACTGTATAAATTAATAAATAAATAAAACCAGTCAACCATGAGTATCTCAATTATCCTACCTGGCTCAGAGTTTGGTTAGCTTGCATCTTCAGAGTCTCTGTGTGGCCTGGAGGCATCCTGAGACTTCCAGGACCGGGCAGGCAGAACACTGCATACTCACCTGGGTCCTTTCCACAGTAGACATGAGACTTGAGCGTTGCATGTCCAGGCTTCTTCAGTCACTTCTCTTGTTGTTATTTAATAAATTATTAACACTTTGTGATATTCAGGTACAGTGAATTGTTATTACAGATTTAGCTGCTAGTTTTGCTATTCGTTTTATCATTAGTTCCTTGCACACTCTTGAGAGATGAATAACTTGATTAAAAAAAACTTATGAAAAGCCAATTAATATTTCCTATTATTAAAATGATTAAATTTATTCTCTTGAAAGAACATTTTAATTTCCCTTTGAATAATTTAAATTTTACTCATATTACCCATGAATTATAATAATTTCACCTCAACTCTAGAATTTTTGTGAAAAATGTTTCTTTTTTAAATTTATGTTTCTTCTTTCATATATTATATCCCAACCACAGTTTCCCCTCTCTCCTCTCCTCCCAGCCACCCCTCCCCCAGATCCACTCCTCCTGTTTGCCTTTAGGAAAGAATTCCTTATATTACTGAAGCAACTTTAAACAAGTCCCTCAAATTCCAATATGCATTTCTTGTACTTTCCTAAATATATTTTTCATGTCCCTTTTCATTCTCTCACACATCTTAATGCTAGATAATTAGAAATGGTTTTTGCTGGATCTATATTCTTTTATTTTTCAAAATTAAATTATATGTAGGTACCTTTCCAGATTTTCTCTCTTCACTCAATATTATACATCTACATATCCTTCTTCTGTTTTTAGAGCTAGATGACTAGTTTCTTTATATTGCTGACTAATATTTCATTTTCCTAATTGTGGGAGGCCAGCTCCCACCTTTTAAAGTGTTCCTATGAGGAGTTAGGGATAAAAAACTTTTGGATAGAAAGATAGTGGAGAGGAGACAGATGGAAACACAAGATCGCTTCAGGAGGACCTAGATCAAAATCCACTGGCCCCTTCTGTCTCCTCAAAAGGGCTTTTTATAACAATGCCATGGGGTGGGGCAAATGACCTCTCCCTTGCTAGATCAATGCATACCACACAGCCAAATATAGACCCTTCCACACACCTAGTAACCACGCCCATGGTCAAATCATCCCCTTATGCAGTCCTGCTGGTTAAAGCAAGCTCAAATCCCACTAGAAAACATCTGAGGGTCTCCACACCTAAAATAGAAAAGTTTATTGAGCAAGTCATTTAAGAAATGACCTTCTGGTTACTTATGTATTCTGGCAGTCATGGTACAAAGGGTTACATATCAAAGGCAACTTAATGAAATGAAGAAGTTTATTTTGGCTTAAGGTTCAAGATAGATGCGTTCATGATGGCAGAGTGGAGGCACTGCCACATCTTCACCTAACAAATATAGGAATCTACTAAATTCTCTAGACCTTCCATTCATTATTTCTGTAGACCTAAAATTGCTCTGAAAAGTAGTCTACATTTTTATATAATCTGAAGGGTTTCCACTTTGCTAAAAGATAAAATTTATCATTAATGTGTCTTAAACATTCCATACTATCTATAACAACACACATAGACCCATGTGTTGATGTCTAGAGAATAAACTGTTAGAGATAAGGGACAAAATAACTCCATAGTCTTCTGCTCTCACTATACACTAGACGTCTTCCCCATACAAGCTTCTGTGACAACAGATATGAAAACTAAATGAAACATCATCCATTTGTACTAGTTTTTTTCCTGTAAGTGTTGCTACTGTTACACCTCCATAATAAAATTAATAAATTAGGGCATAGGTGAAATAGAAAATTACACAATGGAAAACTGGGGATTCAATTTCCACAGTTTGCTGATAATTTTATTATTATATTCCTTGTAAATATGTTAGCCACGAAGGAGATATTTTTAAATGCTTTATACTCATTGATATATACATAAATCCTCACAATATTCTTATAAGAATGAGAGTGGGTGGTGGTGGTGGTGATATGTGTTGGAAAGAACAGGGAGAAGAAACAGATTTTGTGCACTGATTGACTTTTCCAGAGTCATTAGTATCAAGGGAATGCTAGCTTGTAAGCAGTTCTCTTCATTCTTCCTCAGTCTGCTGATTACTAATCAATGCAGCCCCACAGTTATAGAAGACAAGTTGAAATGTATGGTGATTAAGTGATTTATTTATGTCAGAGTTGAAGAACATGAGATTGGCATGTCACTATAAAGGATCTGACATGTTTCTCTGTAGACATCAATTATTGTGTGCACCAATAATCACAGATAAAATCACTTTCATATTAACTACAGTTTCCAAATAGAACAGAAGCAAGCAACTTCATTCTTTTTGATTAAAAATATTTTTCAGCGCTTTTCCAAGACTGCAGGCAGACCCTGCAGTCTTCACACCCCGACCCCCACACCCATTTGCCTGAGACCCCAGCCACTTACTGAGAATCAGAGACCAGGTCCCACCTTCCATCCTGCCCTGAAACTCCCACCTGGACCAGAGATGAGAGCCTGGGGTCAAACCCAGAGAAGCCCTCAACTGGGGCACAGCCTGGGGCACCAACCACTCCAGAGAAGACCTGCCCAACTAGGCCCCAGGTTCTGGCCATAGGGCAGGACACCCCATCCCCACTGGGAAGGCTCCCCCTCTCCAAGAACCTCTGGGGAAACCTACAACCTCCACGCCCTGCCCCACACCCATCTGCTAGAGACCCCAGCCACTTCCTGAGACTTAGAAACCAACCCCCAGCTTCCATCCTAACCCAGAACTCCCATCTAGACCAGAGTTGAGTGCCTGGGGTTGCAGTCAGAGAGGCAACCACCTCTGGGTCCCACCTCTGGGCACAAGCCATCCCAGGAGGACCTGCCCAACTTGGCCCCAGTTTCCTGCCATTCTTCAGGCCCTGCAGGAAGGCTCCCCTTTTCCAAGACTGCAGGCAGAAACTACAGTCTCCACACCCTGCCCCCACACCCATTTGCCCAAGACTCCAGCCACTTCCTGAGACTCAGAGACCACTCCCAGCCTCCATCCGTCCCAGAACTCCCATCAGGACCAGAACTTCCATCCTGTCCCAGAACTCCCATCTGGACAACAGGAGCTCCCATCTGGACAAGATAAGGAGACCCCAGGGACTTCCTGAGACTCAGAGTCCAGCTCCCCAGCTCCTTTCCAGCCAGCACTCTCATCTGCATCAGAGCTCCCATCTGGCCCAGAGCTTCCATCTGGACCAGAGAGAGGCTCCCTAAATCAGTCAACTCTCTCTGGACCAAGTACACTGATAAGACCAAGAACGAACACAAGAGGAGATGGGCCGACTTCAAGGCAGAAGTACACACAACAAAATAAAGAGCAATACAGCATCACCAGAACCTAGCCCTTCTCTAACAGCTAGACCTGAACATCACAGAATGGAAGAAGAAGAAGAAAAGAACCTTATAAGTAACATCATGAAGAGGCTAGAGACTTATATAGAAGAAATCAAAAATAAAGGGGAGGAACAGACAAACAAAAAATGGGAAGAATGCTATAAAAAAACTAGAGGAAAGGACAATTAAAGCAAAAGAAAACAATAAGTCCCTGAAAGAAAATCATGAAAAAGCAAGGGGAAAAGTCCAAGACATGAAGAGGAAAATAGAAAAAATGAAGGAGACACTAGCAGAAGGAATGCTGGAAATAGAAAATCTGAGTAAACAAACAGGAACTTCAGATACAAGTATAAGCAACAGAATGCAAGATATGGAAGAGAGGATCTCTGGTGTTGAATATACATTAGAAGAAATAGATGTATCAGTCAAAGAAATCACTAAAACCAACAAAGTCATCACCCAAAATGTCCAAGAAATTTGGGACACTATGAAAAGACCAAACCTACAAATAACAGCGATAGAGGAAGGAGAAGAATAGCAACTCAAAGGCACAGAAAATATATTTAACAAGATCATAGAAGAAAACTTTCCAAACTTAAAGAACGAAATGCCTATGAAGATACAAGAAGTCTATAGAACACCAAAAACACTAGACCCCCCAAAAAAGGCCTCTCACAACATAATAATTAAACAACTAAACGTACAGAATAAAGAAAGAATATTAAGGGCAGCAAAGGAAAAAGGCCAAGTGACTTATAAAGGCAAACTCAATTTCTCGATGGAGACTTTGAAAGCCAGAAGGTCATGGACAGATATAATGCAGACACTAAGAGAGCATGGAAGCCAGCCTAGACTAATATACCCCGCAAAACTTTCAATCATCAGTGATGGAGTGAACAAGACCTTCCAAGACAAAACCAGATTGAAACAATACTTACCCACAAACCCAGCCCTACAGAAAGCACTAGAAGGAAAATTCCAACCTAAGGAAGGCAGATACACCCATGAAAACACAGGCAATAGATAACACCACACCAGTAAACCCCAAAGAAGAGAAGTACACACACACTACCACCAAAAAAAATAATAATAATAACAGGAATGAACAATCACTGGTAATTAATATCCCTTAATATCAATGGACTTAATTCACCTATAAAAAGACACAAACTAACAGAATGGATATGAAAACAGGACCCATCTCTCAGCTGCATGCAAGAAACACACCTCAAATTCAAAGACAGACACCTCCTAAGAATAAAAGGCTGGGAAAAGACTTTTCAATCAAATGGTCTTAAGAAGCAAGCTGGTGTAGCCATCCTAATATCCAGCAAAATAGACTTCAAACTAAAATCAATCAAAAGAGATGATGAAGGACATTACATACTCATCCCAGGAAAGATCCACCAAGATGAAGTCTCAATTCTGAACATTTATGCCCCTAACACAAGGGCACCAACATATGTAAAAGAAACATTACTAAAGCTTTAATCACATATAAAAGCCCACACATTAATAGTGGGAGACTTCAAGACCCCACTTTCACCTCTGGAGAGATCAGCCAAATTGAAACTTAACAGAGACATAATGGTCTAAATTGATGTTATGGCTCAAATGGACTTAATCGATATCTATAGAACATTTCAACCGAACAAAAAAGTAGATACCTTCTTCTCAGCACCCCATGGAACCTTCTCTAAATTCGACCACATACTTGGCCACAAAGCAAAGCTCAACAAATTCAAAACAATTGGAATAACCTCCTGTGTTCTATTGCACCACCATGGTTTAAAGTTAGATTTCAACTACAACAACAACAAAAAACCTACAGAAGTCATACAATCTCATGGAAACTGAATAATGCTCAACTGAATCACCAATGGGTTAAGGAAGAAATAAAGCAAGAAACTAAAGACTTCCTAGAGATCAATGAAAATGAGTACACCACATACCCAAACTTATGGGACACTACGAAAGCAGTGCTAAGAGGGAAATTCATAGCACTAAATGCCGACATAAAGAAGTTGGAGAAATGTCACACTAGTGACTTGACAGCACACCTGAAAGCCCTTGAACAGGAAGAAGCAAAGTCTCCCAGGAGGAACAGATGCCAGGAAATTATCAAATTGAAATCACCAAAATAGAAATAAAGAGAACAATACAAAGGATTAATGAAACAAAGAGTTGGTTCATTGAGAAGATCAACAAGATAGACAAGCCCTTATCCAAACTAACCAAAAGACAGAGAGGGAGCATCCAAATTAACAAAATCAGAAATGAAAAGGGGACATAACAACAGACAATGAGGAAATCCAGAGAATCATCAGGTCATACTTCAAAAACCTCTACTCCACAAAACTGGAAAATCTAAAAGAAATGCATAATTTTCTGGATAGATACCACATACCTAAGTTAAATCAAGACCATATAAACCATTAAAATAGTCCAGTAACCCCTAAGGAAAAAGTTCAGTCATTAAAAGTGTCCCAACCAAAAAAAAATGCCAGGACCAGATGGTTTCACTGCAGAATTCTACCAGATCTTCAAAGAATACTTAATACCAATACTCTTTAAATTGTTCCAAACAATAGGAGCAGAAGGAATATGTCCGAACTCCTTCTATGAGGCTACAATTACCGATTCCTAAACCAAACAAAGATGCAACAAAGAAAGAGAACTATGGACCGATCTCCCTCATGAACAATGATGCAAAAATACTCAATAAAATTCTGGCAAACAGACTCCAAGAACACATCAAAACAATTATCCACCATGATCAAGTAGGCTTCATCCCAGGGATGCAAGGGTGGTTCAACATACGAAAGTCTGTCAATGTAATACACCATATAAACAAACTCAAAGCAAAAAAACCACATGATCATCTCACTAGATGCAGAAAAGGCATTTGACAAAATCCAACACTCCTTCATGATAAAGGTCTTGGAGTGATCAGGAATACAGAGAACATACCTAAACATAATAAAGGCAATCTACAGCAAGCCAACAGCCAACATCAAATTAAATGGAGAGAAACTCAAAGCAATACCACTAAAATCAGGAACAAGGCAAAGCTGTCCCCTCTCCCCATACTTATTCAATATAGTACTTGAAGTTCTAGCCAGAGCTATAAGACAACATAAGGAGATTAAGGGGATACAAATTGGAAAGGAAGAAGTCAAACTTTCCCTATTTGGAGATGACATGATAGTATACATGATTGACCCCAAAAATTCAACCAAGGAACTGATACAGCAAATAAAAACCTTCAGCAACATAGCAGGATATAAGATCAACTCAAATAAATCAGTAGCCCTCCTATATACAATAGACAAACAGGCTGAGAAGGAAATCAGAGATACAGCACCCTTTACAATAGCCACAACTAAGCATGTGAAGGACCTGTATGACAAGAACTTTAAGTCCCTGAAAAAAGAAATTGAAGAAGATGGCAGAAAATGGAAAGACCTCCCATGCTCATGGATAGGCAGGATTAACATAGTAAAAATGGCAATCTTACCAAAAGCAATCTACAGATTTAACGCAATCCCCATCAAATTACCAACACAATTCTTCACAGATCTGGAAATAATAATACTCAACTTCATATGGAAAAACAAAAAACCCAGGATAGCCAAAAGAATCCTGTACAATAAAACAACCTCTGGAGGCATCACAATCCCCGACCTCAAGCTTTTCTGTAGAGCTACAGTAATAAAAACAGCTTGGTACTGGCATAAAAACCGACATGTGGACCAATGGAATCTAATTGAAGACCCTTACATTAATCCGCAAACCTATGAACATATAATTTTTGACAAAGAACCAAAAATGTACAATGGAAAAAAGAAAGCATCATCAACAAATGGTGCTGGCATAACTGGATGTCAATGTGTAGGAGGCTGCAAATAGATCCATATCTGTCACCATGAACAAATCTTAAGTCCAAGTGGATCAAAGACCTCAACATAAATCCAGTTACTCTGAACCTGATAGCAGAGAAAGTAGGATGTAGTCTTGAACGCATTGGCACCGGAGATCACTTTCTAAATATAACACCAGTAGCACAGACACTGAGAGAAACGATCAATCAATGGGACCTGTTGAAACTGAGAAGCTTTTGTAGAGCAAAGGACATGGTCAACAAGACAAAGCAACAGCCTACAGAATGGGAAAAGGTCTTCACCAACCCCACATCTGACAGAGGGCTGGTGACAGCCTACAGAATGGGAAAAGGTCTTCACCAACCCCACATCTGACAGAGGGCTGTTATCCAGAATATATAAAGAACTCAAGAAATTAGATATCAAAATGCCCAACAGTCCAATTAAGAAATGGGCTACAGAACTAAACAGAGAATTCTCCACAGAGGAAGTTCAAATGGCAGAAAGACATTTAAGGAATTGCTCAACATCCCTAATTATCTGAGAAATGCAAATCAAAACGACTCTGAGATACACCTGTCAGAATTGCTAAGATCAAAAACACAGAAGACAGCTTATGCTGGAGAGGATGTGGAGCCAGGGGAACTCTCCTCCACTGCTGGTGGGAATGCAAGCTTGTACAGCCACTTTCGAAATCAGTATGGCGATTCCTTAGAAAATTGGGAATCAATCTCCCCCAAGACCCAGCTGTAGCACTCTTGGGCATATACCCAAGGAATGCTCAACCATAACACAAGGGCATTTGCTCAGCTATGTTTATATCAGCATTGTTTGTAATAGCCAGAACCTGGAAACAATATAGATGCCCTTCAACTGAAGAATGGATAAAGAAAATATGGTACATATACACAATGGAGTACTACTCAGCAGAGAAAAACAATGACATCATGAGGTTTGCAGGCAAATGGATGGATCTAGAAAAAATCATCCTGAGTGAGGTAACCCTGACTCAGAAGGACAAATATGGTATGTACTCACTCATAGTAGGATCCTAGATGTAAAACAAAGATGACAAAGATGTAAACAAAGTACTACACAACTCCAGGGAGGCTACCTAAAAAATGGGACCCTAGGAAAGACACAGGGATCACCCATTGACAGAGAAATGGATGAGATCTACATGAACAACCTGGATGACAGTGGGAGTAATGAATGGCAAGGTTTGAGGGAAAGAGAGCTTAGAGGAGCAGGAGATTCCAGCTGGATCAAGAACAGAAAGGGAGAACAAGGAATAACAGACCATGATAAATGAAGACCACATGAGAACAGGAATAGGCAGAGTTCTGGAGAGGTCCCCAGAAATCCACAATGATACATCCTCTGTAGACTGCTGGCAATGGTCGAGAGAAAGCCTGATCTGACCTAGTCTGGTGATCAGATGGCCAAACACCCTAACAGTCATGCTAGACCTCTCATCTAATAACTGATGGAAGTGGATGCAGAGATCCTCTGCCAGACCCCAGGTGGAGCTCCAGGAGTCCAATTGTCAAGAAAGAGGAGGGACTGTAAGAGCGTGAATTGTTGAGACCATGACTGGAAAGGCACAGGGATAAATAGCCAAATGAATGGAAGCACATGAATTATGAACCAAAGGCTGTGGAGCCCCCATCTGGAGCAGGCCCTCTAGATAAGTGAGACAACTGAATAGCTTGAACTGTTTGGGAGGCATCCAGGCTGTTGGACCGGGACCTATCCTTAGTGCATGAGCTGGCTGTTTGGATCCTTGGGCTTACACAGGAACAGTTTGCTCAGCCTGGAAGGAGGGGACCAGACCTGCCTATACTGAATCCACCAGGTTTGAATGAATCCTCTGGGGAGTCTTGGCCCTGGAGGAAATGGGAATGGAATGGAGGGGATGGGGGGAAGGAGGGTGTGGGGCGGGAGGGGGGAGGACAGGGGAACCCATGGCTGTTGTGTAAAATTAAAACACAAATATAATAATAATAATAATAATAATAATAATAAATAAAAAATAAAATAAAGAAAAATATTTTTCATGTGATATATTCTGATTATGGCCTCACCTTCCCCAACTCTTATCAGATCCCCCTCCCCAGTCACCCAACATCACACCTTTCTTTCTGTCTATCTCCCTCTTTAGAGCAAACAGAACAAAAATGAAAAATAACCAGACACACACACACATATACAAAACAACACAAACCAGAAAACCACAATTTGCAAGGATACGACCAGCAACTCCTTTCTGAGCAATATCTGAAGTTAACGAACAATCTCTGTCAAAGGCTTTGAAAAGATAGGTTTTGCGCTGTGTTTTCTCGTTTTCAACATAAATGAATGAAGAAAGAATGATTTCAAAACCCAAGTAGCTAACTCAACTCTGCTAAAAGATAAATGGGGTTGAGAAACAACAAGAAATAGAAGACATCCAAGCCCTTTCTTCCAAAATTTTTTCCAGCGAAAACCAACAGATTAGCTTCAGTTTTAGGCATTTTAGGTCTAAGTCTCACAACAAGCCTTTAGGTATCCTGAAAGTTCAGACTCTTCCATCTAGGTACAAAAAAACCAAAAAACAAAAACTTAGACTATGTAATACAGAGAAGTCACACAGGTATGGATCATCATTCTGCACAACCAAAATCCTGGAGACCCTTACTAACTACTGAGAGCAACACAAGATTTCCTTGTAACTTCAAGAATTGTGGTCTCAAAATTACTTCTTATTAGATTCATAATATTTACTGTAGCAGCAAATAAAAATGACAACTTTTCCTTATTTTTTAAAATACTACTTTTTAAATTCAGTACATTTATACAATGTGTATTGATCATATTCATCTACCACTATGTCCCTCCAACTCTCTTTCTAGCCTCCCTCACTCCCATCCTCATATCCTATTTTTATTTTGTTGTTAATAATTCTCTAGGTCCAATCAATGCTTCCAATACACACATGATTTATGTGTTCACCCACTGGGGCATGAGCAACCCGAGGGTAGTCATACTCCCAAAGCAAAGTCACTCTGCATCTCTTAGCAGCAGTTAATTTTCAATTGCTTGTCTGGTAGGAGTAGGAATTCAGAGGTTCCTCTTTGATCCAAAATGGGACACTTTTCACACTATCTCTCTTCAGTGTTATCCCACCTCAACCTCGCCACATCTCTCTTCATTTACTGTTTATCATGCTCTTTATCTATGGATCCCATTTTCAGTTCTAACTACTATATCTCTGAAGCTTCTTTTCATTGTTGTGGTCCTGTATTATTTGTGTTCTATTTTCTACATTTATTTAAGATTCTTCCTTACACTAATTCTTTCCTACAAATCTTGTCCTCTATACATTCATTTTTGATATCCATTCCTAGAACTACCCAGGGGATAATTTCATAGCCCATATCTACTCACCTCTCCTTCAAGCATCAGAAACTGCTGGCCAACATGTCTTAATCACTTATTTCCACTTTATCTGATCTCAGTTTCATGGAGAAGTTCTATAAAGTGGATCTTGTGTTCATAGAATATTTATTTTCCTATACTTCCTTTTCTTGTATGGACACTAGAGTCCAATCATCTCAGCCTTACCTCACTGTTAGCCTGTAATCTACATTTTTCTTATCTGGAAAGCCCTAACCCTGGACCAATGCTTTCAAAAGATGATCCTCCCTTTATACTCAAGAAGATGACCATTAAGTGGAAAATCATGTAACATTAGACATTTCTGCTACCACAAATTTATAGTCTCCAATCTTAGAAAGACCAATATTCTAGGCCCCAAAATTTGGTCATTTTTCAAAACATTTTTTCATTCTTTTTAAGATCTATTATCGATCTTTGTTCCACATCCTGACAAAAGACTTTTATATCCTGTTAGGGCCTTCTGGTATAACCAATGTTGTACTTACTACCTAACGTGTGCACAAACACATATTCTTACCAACTCTCTTCTATCATCAAAGTAAAAATGTCTTCTTCCCAATGTATAAGGTAATCTTAATATTTGAATTTTAAATGCTCCTGACTCAAAGAACTGATATATCTATAAAGTGACAGATGTGTCTCTCACCCTGATTTAATAATTACATATTGTATTAGTGTGATGTGTTGTTACATTGTACCCTACAATTACATAAACTTAGTACATGATGCAAAACATATAAAAATAATATACATCTTTATACATAATTTCTTGAAGTATATAAAAGCATGGTTGACCCTGTAGTATGGTACAGTTCCATTAGGAAATGATACCCTAGATTACAGCAAAGGAATTAATCTCTAATAAGTTTCATGAAAGAAACTTAAACTGCTAAGATGGGCATCTGCACAAATGGCTTTAAGAGCAAGGCATACAAAGGCTTAGCCTGCTATTCCATGATGCTAGGAGACTACAACTAGCTAAAAGAGCCTTTTTTCACACTTTATATTTCTTGTTTGATTTTTCTTTTTAGTTCAGGAATTTTACACAACACTGTCTTAGTTAAGTTTATATTGTTGTGATAAATATCATGTCCAAAGGCAACTTGAGGAGGAAAGGGTTTATTTTATCTTATAGCTTATAGTCCATCATTTATGGGAGTCAGGGCAGGAACTCAAAGAATCCAGAGTCAAGAACTGAAGCAGAACCATGGAGAAATGCTACCTACTGGCTTATTTTCTATAGCTTGCTTAGCTTAGTTTGTTATAAAACCCAGGACCACCTGCCCAGAAGGGGCACCACACGCAGTGAACTGAGCCCTCCCACATCAACTATTAATCAAGAATATGTCTCCAACAGATTTGCCTACATGCCAATCTGATGAAGGCATTGTTTCAGTTGAATTTCCCTCTTTCCACATAACCCTAGCATGTGCCAAGTTGGCAAGACATTAACCAGTTGAATTTCCCTATTTTCGTATGACCCTATCTTGTGCCAAGTTGGCAAAACACTAACCAACACAAACATGTTTGACTATTTTCACCCTCTTCCTCATCTCTTCTCAGATCCATATCCCTTACCTACCACCAAACATTGTGTTCTATTTTTGAAAACCTATAAAGGCCAATTTGTGCTGTCTAAGTTTTCTTTGATTTATGGACATCTACTGGAGCTTGGTCACAACTGACTTTCCGTCTCCCAACAGCTAACAACTGTCAATAACTCTCAGCTAAGAGTGATGTTTGGTTCCACTTCCCTTGCCATGCTGGTAGTGGTCTGCCTGAGCTTTTGCACATGCTGTCGTAACAAATGTGAGTTCATATGTACAGATGCCCTATTGTGATCAGAAGACACAGTTTCCTTGTAGTCATCCATCACATCTAGCTTTTACACTCTTTCTGCCCACTCTTCTGCATTGATCTGTGAGTTCGGGGTGAGGGTATGATACAGAAGCCACATTTAGGGCTGGGAATTCCCGTGTCTTATTTTCTACACTTTGACCAATTGTAGGTCTTTGATAATCAATCTACTTCAAACAGAAGTTTCTCTGATGAAGGCTGAGAGATGCATTAGTCTATATGTATAACAATAAGTCATTAGTAGTTTATTTATGTCCCTGTAATAGAATAATAGTAGTAAGTTCTCCCTATGGCTTACAGCCTAACCAGGCATAGCTTCTTGACACAGTAATGCCAATTGAGATTTCTGATGGTGAAGGCCAACGTGTTCCCTTTCTCCCTCAGAGTAATTACTTTCTATTCTTACCCTATATTTTCCCTGTTCCTACTGTCTGCATTTTATACTTACCTTTGGAAGGAATACTACTATAAAGCAAATCAAGTGCTCCCAAGTTTCTAGATATCCTTTTACCTGTAGTTTTGTTTCTATCTGGTATTTTAGTCAAATAACCCACACCCTTCCTTTACAAGCTAGATTAAAAAGAAAATTCTGACTACTGAAATTAAACAGTGGCAAGCAGAACATTTGTTGGATAGAAGTGTTAGACAACTAACTACCCCAAATAAATTCCAAATTCTCAAGAAGCAGTTTTCACAAGTACTGTTTTAAAATGCAACACATATCTTTAAAACAGTTATTTTTCATAATACTTAAAACCTAGAAATATTTACTATTTGCTTATTAACTTATTTCCACTTCTCCACATTAAAACTGAAGTTACAAGGATTCAGAGACCTCATTGGTCCTTTTCACAGTTGAATCCAGAGTACAAATATTCAGGACTTATTTTTGGGTGACTAAATAAAATTTAAAATCTGTGTGGTGTTTTAAGGAAGGTGATGCTGGTCAACATGTATAAGAGGTGTGATATTTAAAAAGGGTTGTTGATTGCGGGTAAAAATTTTTAGAATAAAAAAATTTCTTGAGTTTCACAGTTGAGACTACTGTTCATGATGTTGAGGATTATGATAGAGTATTTCTGGGTTTTCCATTGCATTCTATGATTCTTGTGTGTAGTTGATTCTCTAATAACTTGGTCAAAATAAAAGTGAATGTAACATAATATATAAAATAAGAAAAAGTGAGCTCTTTTGTACTGGCAGACAACATAACTGCTCTGTGTGTGTGTGTGTGTGTGTGTTTGTGTGTGTGTGTTAAACATAGACTATCAATTGTCTACTTTGTGACATTTCCTAAGACTTTGTAGGTACCAGTTCATAACTGAAAATCATCTTGACATCAAATCATTGAACTATTAATGCTTGAAAAAGACACACACATAAAAGCACAAAAAGAAACTAAAGACTGACATATGCTAACATCATGGTCTAGTGTAGTTAGCCCATTTTTCGACCTGACACTTGGAAGTCCAGGAAGCAAGTGAAATTTATGGAGAAACTCTACTTCTAAAAAAACCTTAAATTGCCTGAAAATAACCTTTAGTTGGGACAAATCTCAATTCAAAAGAGAATAGTGGCATAGTTTACAATTTTGATTCTTGTAGAGTTAATAGTAAAGCTGTCAGGGTTTAAATCATGTAGTAGTGCTATAGCCAAGCAACTTTGGGTCCAATAAATTGAATTATCCTGTGCTGCTTTTACTAAGTGAAAACTAGTGTAACAGCTGTTTCTTCCACAAAACTATTAATATGGAGATAAAATGTTTACATTTTCTTACTTTAAATGTTGATTTTTTTTTCACCTCATTCATCAAGCATATCAGACTCATTTGCTTTTGGATACATTTTCTGTCACTATAAATGTACTTACCTTAATAAATTACATAGGATTTGATTAAGTTTCCCAGGTAGCATACAATGAGACTATATGAATATCTTGCCAGCTTCTCCCACTCTCTGCCCACTAAGCATGTGATACAATGACAGGAAACAAACAGCACCAGCCCCCATAATGCCTTCTGTTTTGGACATCCAGAATGTCTGCACCATGTGTGTATGTGCTCATCCCACTGTGGCCAAGATAGAAAAACATTTCTCAGGAACATTTGCAGTTATAACAAATTAACAGATGCATTGTTTAAGGTAAATGGAATGCTTTAATATATGAGTTACAAAACAAGAATTACTCCCTGTGATTTTTTCATATTAAAACACTCTTGTGCATAAGAATGAAAAACTTGCAAAGTTTAGGACGAAAATTTGAATTGGAACTTAATCATGTGCAGCTATCCATAGAAGATGTGGTTACTGTTGCTTAGTATTCACTGTGACTCCTTCCTCCCTCTGGAAGCAGAATCCATTTCCCTGACCATAAAGTGAGCAAATAAAAGGCTCTTAGACAAATTGTAGCAAACCTAGCATCTCTGACTCCAGGGATCGAGTCTATGCCTAAAGCTGAACAATCAGTCTTTCCCCAGATTAACCTGTCAGAAACTTCATGGAAGGCATTATTCTCCAGTGGTTATTACCAAAAATGGATCTTCAGTGACACTAGCTACCACATTCTTCATCACATTGGTGATCCTAAGAAAGCATTTGTCTAGCATCAGCAGACAGGAGACAAATAGTGCTAATTGTCATCATTGAGGTCTGTGTTCTTCCACTCTCTACTAAAGACATGCAGGTATACACCCATGCATCTCTTCTACTGTCACCTGCAGGTCTACACCCATGCAACTCTTCTACTAAAGATATATAAGGTGTGAAGACCAGAGCTAGTTTAGCACTTGGCTGGTTAAGCATATAGGCTTTGGAGCAGCACAATGCAGCTAAGATCCATTCGGATGAGGACTCAGAAGCATGCAGTCTGAGGAAACAAGACCAGCTGAGGAACTTGCAAGGTGAGGTAGCTGTGGCTTGTTCTGTCTCTCTGATCTTCCAGCATTCACCCCAATACCTGGCTCGGATTTGATTTTATTAATAAGAGTATTTAAGATTTCCTGCTCTTGCAGAGAGGAAAGACAGAGCAGCAGTGAAGGACGGTTATATCTACATCTGGTGCCCAACGTTTGAGGTACGAAATTATGAGAAAGCCTCTTGCCTGTGGCTTTGTGGGCCCTAGTTCAGGCCCGAGCTATGCTCAGCCAGTTGTGGTGGTGCACACTGGTAGGATTTACTGAAGAAGGCAGAGACAGGAGGATCCTGAGTTTGAGGCCAGCCTGGGAGGCTTGCTAAGGAGAAGCTAAGGACAGCTGGGGACTAGCTACAAACAGTGGCAGTGGGACCATGGAGGCAGTGACTGCTGCTCTGAGTTGCTGGTTTCTTCTCATCGTGTTGGTGACTGTGGTGATGCTGCTACCTGGGACAAAGGGTTTACTACTGATCGTTCAGAAAAGAATTGTCAGGACCATTGTGTTACAAGAAAGCATTGACAAAGGTCAGTTTGGAAAAGTCTGGCGAGAGAAATGGTGGGGAGAAATTGCTGTGAAGATTTTCTCTTCTAGGGAAGAATGTTCATGGTTCTAAGAGACAGACATTTATCAGACTGTGATTGCTCCAAACCACAGAGGAGGCACACAAAAAAATCTACAGGGAGCCATGATCATGCCTAACAATGACTTTGAAATCTTGACAAAGATGACAGGATTCCACAATGATGATTCCACATGGACTATGGAAAAGCCATTAGCTGATTAACACCACCAAAAGATTGACTTTGGACTATAAACTGCTCAGGACAATTTCGAGATGGCTAGCTGAGATGATCCAGTCTGACAGACTACTTGAACAAGGACTTGAAATAAGCCCTGCACTTTCTCATTATGCAGCGGCTGGACAAATGATACAGAACTTGACAATTTACCCCAAAATAGAGTTTTTGTTTTAAAAAAGAAAAAGGAGAATATAGAAAGGATCACTGAATCTACCCTGAGAAAAAAGATAAAGAAACAAAAGGATAAATGGGTAGATCATTGAATCTACACTAAAAAGAAAAAGGGAAAGATATAAAAATGACAAAAGGTAGATTACTGAAATTTTTATGAAAAGAAAAAAAGAGAGAATATGAATAAGAAAAAAGATCAATTTTTTATTCTACTTTTAAAAAGGAACTATTTGTTACATAGAATAAGTAATAAAAACATTTTTGTTGGAGTTTCTCAAACGTTACTGGACTGGACATTGTTAATATATATAATGGAGTTTTTGTCTGAATCTGTCAAATGTTAGTGGACTAGACATTGTTAATGTAATACTTGACTGTGTATATTGTATATACTTATTGGATATGATTTTTCTTGTATTAGTTATAACCTTTTTAAATTTTAGACAAAAAGGGGAAATGTGGTGGTATTGTGTTCCCCACAATATTGTGCACCCTAATAAATTTATCTGGGGTCAGAGAACAGACAACCACTAGAACAGAACCAGAAATGGTGGCTAGAAAATGGGTCAGAGCAAGTCATAGCAGAAGCCAGGCAGTGGTGGTGCACGCCTTTAATCCCAGCACTTGGGAGGCAGAGCTAGGTAGATCTCTGTGTGTTCAAGGATACAGCCAGCATGGAGACACACACCTTTAATCCTAGAAAGCGCCTTTAATCCCAAGGAGTGATGGCAGAAAGAGAAAGATATATAAATTGTGAAGACCAGAGCCAGTTAAGCATTTGCCTGGTTAAGCATTCAGGATTAAAGCAGCAGTGCAGCTGAGAACCATTCGGATGAGGACTCAGAAGCTTGCAGTCTGAGGAAACAAGACCAGCTGAGGAACTGGTGAGGTGAGAAAACTGTGGCTTGTTCTGTGTCTCTGACCTTCCAGAATTCACCCCAATAACTGGCCTTAGGTTTGTTTTTACTAATAAGACCTGTTAAGATTCCTGCTACAATCACTTGCAGGTATACACCCTTGCATCTCTTCTACTGTTACCTGCAGGTATACACCAATGCATCTCTTCTACTGTTACCTGCAGGTATGCACCAATGCATCTCTTCTACTGTTACCTGCAGGTATATACCCTTGCATCTCTTCTACTGTTACCTGCAGGTATACACCAATGCATCTCTTCTACTGTCACCTGCAGGTATACACCAATGCATGTCTTCTACTGTTACCTGCAGGTATACACCCTTGCATGTCTTCTACTGTTACCTGCAGGTATACATACACCCTTGCATCTCTTCTACTGTCACCTGCAGGTATACACCTGTGCATCTCTTCTACTGTTACCTGCAGGTATACATACACCCTTGCATCTCTTCTACTGTCACCTGCAGGTATACACCTGTGCATCTCTTCTACTGTTACCTGCAGGTATACACCCGTGCATCTCTTCTACTGTTACCTGCAGGTATACACCCGTGCATCTCTTATACTGTTACCTGCAGGTCTACACTCATGCATCTCTTCTACTGTCACCTGCAGGTATACACCTGTGCATCTCTTCTACTGTTACCTGCAGGTATACACCAATGCATCTCTTCTACTGTTACCTGCAGGTATACATACACCCTTGCATCTCTTCTACTGTTACCTGCAGGTATACAACCTTATTGGTGAAATTATTAAGGCCACTACACGTAGTTAAAAGGGAGGTTTATTTTGTGGGGTACTTACAAATGAAGGGATAGGTTACAGGGTCTGGCAAGGGTATAGTGCAGTCCGGCCGTGTTCTCTGGAGAACTCTGCTCGGTCTACCTCCAGCATCCAGAGTCCAGGAACCCAGTGAGAGACCTCTTCTGGATCCTTGGTCTTCTGCTTCCTCCTCCACCCTGCCTTGTGGGCGTGACCATTACCGAAGCCTCAATGGGGGTTGGAACCTCCAGGCCAATGCTGGGATGGCTATCCACTACACACCCTTGCATCTCTTCTACTGTTACCTGCAGGTATACACCTGTGCATCTCTTCTACTGTTACATGCAGGTATACACCCATGCATCTCTTCTACTGTTACCTGCAGGTATACACCCTTGCATCTCTTCTACTGTTACCTGCAGGTATACACCCTTGCATCTCTTCTACTGTTACCTGCAGGTATACACCCTTGCATCTCTTCTACTGTTACCTGCAGGTATACACCTGTGTATCTCTTCTACTTTCACCTGCTGGTATACACCCTTGCAACTCTTCTATTGTTACCTGCAGGTATACACCAATGCATCTCTTCTACTGTCACCTGCAGGTATACACCCTTGCAACTCTTCTACTGTCACCTGCAGGTATACACCAATGCATCTCTTCTACTATTTATTACCTACTGGTATACACCAGTGCATCTCTTCTACTATTTATTACCTGCAGGTATACACCCTTGCATCTCTTCTACTGTTACCTGCAGGTATACACCTGTGCATCTCTTCTACTGTTACCTGCAGGTATACACCAATGCATCTCTTCTACTGTCACCTGCAGGTATACACCAATGCATCTCTTCTACTATTTATTACCTGCAGGTATACACCCTTGCATCTCTTCTACTGTTACCTGCAGGTATACACCAATGCATCTCTTCTACTGTCACCTGCAGGTATACACCAATGCATCTCTTCTACTGTTACTTGACAATGGTGCCTATTTGTTTTAGCGAGATTGAGTTAGGGATCAAGCATTTTTCCACAAAGGAGCCCTAACTGAAAACTACCTTTAAAATTAATTTTTACATATACATATTACACTGAAGTGATTATATTTTCTCAAAAGTGAAAGCTCAGGCTACGAAAGAATGTGGAAAAAAAGTGTTGAGAGATAGATATGAATTAAAACCATATCTTTTCCATCTTTTCCATTTATAAGGCGTATGACCTTGGAGTGACTAAATTTCTGTGATTCCCTGTTTTCTTCTCCATATAATGAAAAAAAATAACAGTGTGGGTATAACATAATTTCTATGAAGTTCACATTGTGTTCATAGACTTAAGAGGTAGTTCATTCCTGACACTATACTTTCCAGTGTGGAGATAAAAACACTTGAGTTCTTAGAGGCTGGGATTTCAATAAGGATCCAAGCCTCTTTGATTAAAAACTTGCTACTTCTTTAAGTATATCAGACTTCCATGGGAGACAAGGAAGAGAGAAAAGGAGGCAGAGGAGATAAACAGTCTTGTCTTTTCTAACTAAAATGCCATTCCTATGTTGCTTCATTAAAATTAAATCACATATGGTACACATGCTTTAGAATTATAAGACTCATACTGTCAAAAAATCTATACCCTTTGTTTGAGAAAATAGTAAATAAGATGAGTATCAGTAATAATAAAGGTATGGTTGGATTCAGAGCCTCAATAAAGTCAAGGCTAACAACTTGGCCTAGCAACTCTTCCTAGTATTTCCATGCTTAATTATGGTGTTGTGTAAATAAACCCATTTCTAAGCATATCTGACACTATAATGAGCACAGCAAATATCTACTTTCACATCAATATGCAACAATTATATTGTGGAAGCATTCAGCAAAAAAATTCCTTAGCATGGCTCTCAGCAGTAAAATCTCTAAAATTAGAGCTCCCCAGTCTTGTTCTCCAGCCTTCTATATATTTTGACTGTACTTAACACACAGAAATTAAAAAAAGAAATCCTGTAATCATTTAAACAATATAAACTCTCCTTTGAGGATGAAGAGATGGTTCAGTTTCCAGGATCCACATGATGGCTCACAACCACCTGTAACTATAGTTCTAAGGGATCCAGCACCCTCTTCTGGCCTCTGTAGGCACGAGACACAGACCTAATATTCATACATACAAGCAGCTTGTTACACATACATACAAAAATAAGTAAAAAATTTTAACATTGTTCTTACATTGTTAAATTCAACTGGATTATCTTCCATCTTCATTCTCTTCATTTTCTTCATTATCTGCTGGTATTTTCATCAAAAAATTTTATATATATATAAACTCAGAAACCAGCTATTAAGAAAAATTGTTAAAGAAAGAGATACTGTGATAAACGAAGACACCATGGGAATAGGGAGAAGCAGAGTGCTAGGAGGTTCCCAGGAATCCACAAGGATGACTCCACCCTAGACTACTAGCAATAGTCAGAGGGTGCCTGAGCTGGCCTACTCTGGTGATCAGATGGCTGAATACCCTAACTGTCATGATAGAGCCCTCATCCAGTGACTGATGGAAGCAGATACAGAGATCCACAGCCAGGTCCCAGGCAGAGCTCCAGGAGTCCATTCGATGAGAGAGAGGAGGGATGCTATGAGCAAAAGATATCGAGACCATAATTGGAAAAAGTACAGAGACAACTAGCCAAACTAGTGGAAACACATGAACTGTGGACCGATAGCTGAGGAGCCCCCATAGTACTGGACTAGGACCCCTGGATAGGTCAGATAGTTGTATAGCTTGAACTGTTTAAGGGGCCCCAAGCAGTGGGATCGGGACCTGTCCCTGGTGCATGAGCTAGCTTTTTGGAGCCTAGTGCCTATGGTGGGACACTTTCACAGTCTTGGTGCAGGGAGGAGGGGCTTGGACCTGCTTCAACTGAATGTACCAGACTCTGCTGACTCCCCATGGGAGACCTTGCCTTGGAGGAAGTAGGAATGGGAGGTGGTTGATTGGGAAGGCTCGGGAGAGGGAGGAGAGAGGACAGGGCAATCTGTGATTGGTATGTAAAATGAATAGAAAATCTCTTAATAAAAAAAGAAAAATTCTTAGAGGCTTGATCATACATCTGGCATCACAATAAAATAGAACTTTCTAATTAAGATGGCATGTTGGTGAAGACAGCATAGCTACACATCAATACTCTAACACCTAGAAAAAATCATTAGTCAGTTGTTAAGCTATTGTCTGACTTATTAGCTGGCATTGGGATGTTAAAAATCATTGGCAGGAATATTGACTTACAATATCTTGTAAGAAATAGACCTTGATATTTTGATTATATCTAAATCCAAGGACTAGAGTAAATAGGTCCAGCTTTTCTTATAGCAAAAGGGACTTATTATACAGTATGGAGAAAGTTTGCCTGGCATAAAGGGATATTTTCCAAATAAAATCCCATTCTGATGACATTCAGCTCTCCAATGGAAAAGCTCTGGGCACAACTCTCTACAGGAAGTAGGTGGTTGTGGGTGTAGCTCCATCCAGAGTCCCTAAATGGCATTTTTGTTTGAGTTTCACCTTGACTAATTGCATTTGTCACTGCTGGGTCCTAGCACGACATACTCCACACTTTATAAACCTTGCCTTTCATTAGTTCCCATTATCCCAATAAGACAGACAAGAATCGTCAAATCAAACACTTAAAAAATATTGGAAAATACAGCACAGTAAAATAGTCAAAAGGATTTGTCACAGAATATAAAATGGGAATTTATTCCGATTTCTCACAATTTTAACTAAAACCCCAAAAAATGAGGGCAAGAAAAGATGTCTCTGCATTCTAATAAAAGACATCAAGAAACTGTCAGATGCCTCTATCACTTCAGAATATGTCAAAGTGGTCCCTCACCTTCATTTCCATCCTGGGGTGTTTTGTTTTGTTTTGTTTGAAGAAATGACATACCTTTCTCTCTCTGCAAGTTGTGAAGTAGTTTCATCTTGCCTTTATTCCCCAGGAAATGAAAGAAGTGATTCCAGGGAAGAAATACAAACAGACTATGGCTGCAAACCCTTGGTAGACAGTTCATTAAACTGCATCTGGTCATTGTCCCAACCAGCATGGAGAAATTGTATTTCCCTCAGATTTTCTTGTCTGAACCATGAAAGCGGGTTATGCTTTGCTCAGGAATAGTCTGAATGCAAGAAATTGTCTGTATCCAATCTTCATTAAAGGCAAAGAAAGGAAGTAAGGCAAAAACCAAACTTGTTTCCATGGAAAGGAAGTGCATGGAAGTTTTCTGAAGATAAAGTGGACACACACACACACACACACACACACACACACACACACACACACACACCCTTGAGCTAATCTGAAGCCATCTCACTGAAGAAGCAAGTCTACTAAGTGAGATTTGCAGCAGTAGAGGCCTGTAATGTCTCACACAGAGCATATCACCAAGTTAAAAGACCATGCACAGACATATACAGACCACCAGTGACCTAAGCATGTCTCCAAAGAGTCCAAATTTGGGTCCACAGAAGAACCAGAAATTTAATGCCATCTTAAAGGAAAAAAATCTTAAGAATGCCATTTACAAAAACATCTTTTTTCCTGATCCCTCTTCCCAGTTTCAAAACCCTGAAAATACAGAATGCATAAAAGTAGTTTCAGAAAAGCACATTTTTCTTCTCCACAGATGCCTCCTAATTCATAAGACAGGTTTGCTTGGATTAATGAAAGAGGTTGGGATAGGGATTGAAACTTTAATGGAATGGGATTTTGTATCTTTAAAACTGGTCTTCATTGTTGAAATGAAACTATACTAATAGTTGAATATGACTGAAAGCTTTGACATTTGTGTAGATCCCGAGTTTTGAAAGGAGAGAGTGGAGAATTCAATTTTTTTTTTAGTATTTGACAAATTAAAGATGTACTTCTATTGCTTATATTCCATCTGATTCAACTGAGCTAATGAAATAGTATCCTTACAAACAGAAACTTTATAACCCCTCTTGTCCATCATGACATATTCTGTAGAATCAAGAAAAACATTCTTTTATAATGCTCATATATCCTACATTGCAACTAGACAATTTAATAGACTTAAGCCTTCAAAAGTTCAATAAGTGCCTTACTTAATAAATTTAATATTTTAGGAATATTTCACAATTCACCTCAATGTAATCACCTTCTTATCTCCATTTCCCCTCACTCACTTTCAATGCTGAGTTGTACATCTTACTTTAAAAGTTTTCTATGCAATCTCCCTTCACAGCACAATGCCCTTTCATGCCTTCACACTGCTGTGCCCTTCATTTTTTAACAGCTTCATTTAAAAGATTTTATCCTTACTTTATGCTTATGGGTGTTTGCCTTCATGTATGAATGTGCACAATATGCTTGCCTGGCACCCAAGAAACCAGACAAGAGTTTAGGATTTCTGGGAACTGGAATTACAGATGGTTGTGAGCTAACACATGGATAGTGAGAACTGAATCTGGTTCCTCTGCAAGAGTAATAAGTGTTCTACTCACCTATCTCTCTAGGCCCTGTATTTATCATTTTACTCTTAATTGTTCTATCTTTCTAAACCTTACAGCCTCAGAACAGATATTTTCCCTCTACTTCAAGCCTAACCTGAACCCCACTGGCAGAATCAATTATCTTCTGGCCTCTATTCAATTGTGCCATCTTTGGACTAATCCTGGAAATAGATTCTGCCCATTGAAATTCTGCTAATAATTTTCATAAGTGTCCCCCAAGCAGACCATAAAAACATATACTTACCTCAGTTTTTAACCCCTGATTCAGTATGCATTCAGAGCTTTTACTCTCATAGAAGTCATAAATTCCACAGCTATTAAATTCAGGAATGACTAAAAAGCCAGAGATAAAGCCATAAGGTTACCAAAATACAAGATTTCCAGTTATATTTGAAATTAATAAAAGCAACTGTCTTGAAATTAAAGCTTTCTAAGTTTCATTATCATGATACTGACAGGGACTAGAAACCTTCCTGACACAGTTTTACAAACAAGGCTGAGAATGTAGGTCAGTACTGGAATATTTGGCTAGCATGTACTAGACCCTGGGTTCTGTCTCCAGCCCTCACCACCCCTAAAAGATAAACATAGCCCATACTTTTGCGACATATTCTTCAAAAATACTCCTTTCAAAATATACTAGAGGTTTATACTATTCCACTATTCAATACCAAATTAATATGTACACTAATTCAAAATATATTGAACCTATAGGCCAAGTCCTACTGACAGCTTCAAGCCATGAACCACTGTCAGGAGTGTGTGCTCTAGAGCCAAGCCATCTGGCCTGCCCTTTGGAGAAGCAGGAAATTATGAGAAATAGTCATGAGTTAGAAGAATTTGTGTGGGTGGCATCCTTGGAAGGATCCAGGGACAGCACTGGTTATTATAATATTATGATCCAGCATTTCCAGTGGGGAGAGACCTGAAATCTTCCAGACAGTGGAGGCGGCAAGGAAACAGGTACAATTCACAAAATGGAAAAAAAAAGAAGCTGGAAAGCAGTAAACCAGACTTTAAAGAGTCAGGAAAGGCTATTTATTATTTAATACTGCAAATACATATCTTCTTTCACAAGACACACAGAGTGTCAGCTAAGCAGTGAGCTGTCTCTCGACATATGCTTAAACAATAGGACTGCTGTTGTTTTTATGTGATTTTTCAATCCCCAATGTTTCTTGCAGGACATTTTCAGTTTCACTCAGTAGTAAGATGCATACTTCCTGTTCAATTGAAACCAGAAAAATAGAAGGGCAGGGCTACAGAATCTGAAGGCTTCTCACATAGGAAATTGTATTAAATTTTTAATTTGTGTGCTGAATAAAGCCTAGGACCTTGCTTGTTCTGAATACATTTCAGAAAAAAAAAATAGCTACTGTGCTGCCTCCCTGTTGATTACTGCAGGGCATAATAGATGTACATTTTCTGCATAGCAATTGTTAGTCTCAGTCCCCAGAGAAACCAGGATAGACCCAGCTTGGAGATTTAATAACCTATCATTTTACACACCTCCAGTATGAGATTTTAGATCTCTCTACTTAAGTAAAATGAGGTCTGTGCTTTCTCTCTCATTGGGAATTTGGAATGTATTAATCCCTTTAATGTTCTATTCACATGTACTCTAGTTTCAATTTCACTTAAAACAACCCTCCCCTCATCTCCACAACCTCATGGATGCTTATTATTTTGTAAAAGAATTGAATCATGCATATTTTTTCACTATGTATTATTTCATCACCACTGTGAATTCTAACTGCTTTACAGAAATGAAGATTTCAATAATCATGGTGTGGATGAGATCCAGACAACACAGTAATTTGATGTAAGTTGAGGGAAAGAAATGTAGAACTATGAAAGCCATGGAAATATGCAGAAGGCCCAGCCGATACCCAACAGGGGCAAGGTGGCAGAGTTAGTCTGCAGAACAAAAGCATCACTTGAATCTCCCACCTTCTCTGGCACTTTTGGTTTTCATAAAACAAGAAGTAAGGGAAAGCATGAATCACATATGAGGAAATGCAGCTGAGACCATGGCAATGTAGTAGTGGGGTCCTAGTTTCCATTCAGCTGCTGGATGACTGGGCATTACAGAGTCCTGACTGACATGACATTCAGCTAGTCATGTAACATAATTAGAAAGAGAGTTCTCAAAATGTGAACTTTGATAATTAGGTCTTTCAACTAAATTTAGTTAATATTGTTGCTCTGGTTTCTGATCAGCTAGAAGTGAATATTTCCTGTTGCCCAATAAAATAAATGTAAATAAAAATTTTAAATCATTAGCTCATTGTCATGTAACTCTTTAAGACTTAACAAACTCATCTTTAAGTTCAAAAATTTTGACTAAATTTAGTGGGTTTTATTTTATTTTATTTTTATTTTAATAAAGCCAGAATTTGGGGGCAACAATGAAAGTGGAGGAGCTTCTGTTAAATACAATTAGTTTTTAGTGAATCCATGAGTTAAAGTGTAAATTCTAAGCTTGGTATCATGTAAAAATTTAAATTTATCTCTGTGTGTCTCAAGCTTTTGTGACTCAGGATGTCAGTAGTAATCCTAACACAGACAATCCCCACTATCTAGTCCTCACTCACTTTTCTGGGTTCACCCCTGGTAAACCCTTAGAGTTACTGCTTCTCCCATGCTAAGGAGAACTATCCAAACTTTCTTTTTTTTTTCTCTAATGTTCCAGATGCCTTCACCCAAGAGCACTTATTCTTCCTTCTTATATCAACAGCTTTCATATATGCTGATTCAAATTTAAGTTGCAGATTTCTACTACTCTAGGTAGGAAACTCTTGCTCATTTTAGAGGTCTAGTGGTCCCTGTCAGTGGTGGCACAAGCCTTTAATCCAAGCACTTGCGATCTCATACCTTTGTTTGGCAAGCATACACACCTTTAATCCCAGTACTAAGCAGGAAGTGATATGGCTGGGCAGAGAAAGGTATATAAGGAGTGAAGAGACAGGAACTAAAGGCTTTTCTGCTGAAGGCCTTTTGGCTGACAGCGTTTCAGCTGAGGACTCAGAGGCGTTCAACAGAGGATTCGTGGAGTTGGTGAGGTGAGATGTGGCAGTGACTTGTTCCTTTGTTTCTGCAGTATTTCAGCATTTACCCCAATATCTAGCTCTGGGTTTTTATTAAAACCATTTGAGCATCACTTTTTTTAATCATCTCACTTCATATATACATATGCATTTGTATCCTAGACATTACACCACCAGGGGAGGGCCATGCTGAAAGCTCATGAAGGGAAAATCTTGAGTCATACCCATAGTCTGTTAGATGGAAATTAGTACACAAAGGAGTCCAGCAGAGGCGACTGGACTATGATATTGGCAACTCTTATTTGTTCTCTGAGTCTCAGTTTCCCTGCTGACTTCAGGCTGTATGCTGTCCTAATCTACCCCATGCCATAAAAAAACAGCAGTATTTCAGGCCACACCTTACCCTGAGAGTCTCCATTTTGTAAGGAACATTGGACTATATTTTGAGCACAAATGCAGAAAGTAGCATGATTCTATACTTCAGTGAATACTATATACATCTATCTAGCACCACCCAGAGGTATAAACTGACTAATAACTTACTCATAAAATTAGAAAAGTTATAACCTTATAAATTTGTCAAAGTAAATTGGGACTGTAGAATCATATTGGTATATTAAATTCTTATCAGAAAAACCAGACACAAAAACTTATCAGACACACAGACTGAGAAAAAAAGTGTAATGCCCTCTCCAGCACTCCATAAGAAGGACATTGCAATAGCAACTACTCCAGACACCTTTCTTCTGACTATCCAGAGTATGTCAAAGGAACAGGACTGACAGACAGAGAACTCCAAGTATCCAGGGACCTTAGTTGGGTTCAGTCCCCATGGCCTACTTAAATTGTTATCTGTCTGTTCACCTGTTTGTTTATTGATACCAGGTATTGGTTGTTTTTTTGTTTTGGGTTTTTTTTGGGGGGTTACTTATTTTATTTTATTGCATGGGCTGGGAATCGAACCTGGGTCTCCCGCATGGTTTTCACGGTGTGGTAATGCTTACTTCTTGTTCCTGAGACAGAGTTTCTCTCTATAGTCCCGACGCACCTGGAACTCACTATGTAGACCAGGCTGGCCTCGAACTCACAGAGATCCTCCTGCCTCTGCCTCCCAAGGGCTGGGATTAAAGTTGTGCACCACCACGACCAGCTTAGGTATTGTTCTTTATCTTAACAGTTTCCATGAACCTGTACTTAACTTCTGCAGCTAGACTCAACCCTGGGTCAGGGTTCCAATCTGTCATCCTCAGTCTGCATCTGCCACTTTAACAGACCTTCAGGAAGGTTAATTATATAACTACTGCTACCCCAGATTCTTTTTGCCTATCTGTCAGGATCCTAGCTTCTGCCTGGCAATTAAGAGTCTTTAAAATTCCTTGAACCCTTCTATAACTTTTCTAGCCCTATATAACCTCCCTGTGACCTACATATTTAGATATATTTACAATTTGGTGTGGAATATATGATCAGAGAGTTAAGATTTGTATCAAAGAACTTGCAGTTGTTTTAGCTAACTGTCAAGCAGATCAAGAGACCTGAAAAATTGCTGCCTAGAAAACAACTGTGTCTTGTGACTAAGCTGTTATTTTATAAATTCTAACAATGTGGAAAGACATAAATGGGTTCATTTATGTTGTTGGCATAACACTCTCATGATATTCCCCAATTATAAATCAATGAATATCTTTAAACTCTGAAGTTATTTTTCACAAGTTGTTACTTATCACACATCCTGTGTATTACCTTCTCAGTTGTTCACAACAAAAGCCAGATTGATTTTGCCTTGTGGCATTCTTACATGGGAAATAATTAAAAAGTACTCTTCATGGGGCTGCAAAGATGCTTTGGTTGTTACAAGTACTTGCTGTTTTGCAAAGGACCCAGGTTGGATCCCAGAACCCTCATGGCAGCTCAGAGCCATCTGTAGGTCTAATTCCAGTGGGTATGATGCCCTCTTCTGGCCTCTGTGGACATCAGGCATTCATGTGGTATACTTAATACAGGCATGTCAAAAGAAAAGCAAAAACAAAACTCATATGCCCAAAATGAAAATAAATAAATCTTTAAAAGCACTCCTCTCTTCAAGCCTTCTCCCTAACTTTGATACCCAAGGTTGCTTTCACACTGATAAATAAAACATGTGTTGTGGAGGATAAAGCAATGCTGAATCAATGAGCATTCACTCAGAATATTCATACAAAGCAGCTCTCTCCTTCTGTGTCCTGTGAAACACTGTAATCCAGCAATATCAATTCAGTTGTCAGAAAGCACAATACCTCTTGAGTATTGAAGACTGTGTTTGCTGATCTTCAACATGGCATTGGGATCTCGATGTCATCAGTTTACTCACTCTTAGAACCTTTGGGCTACTTTTGAAAATTCATAAAACATTATCACATAGACATGGATGTACTTACTTTGCTGATTTGGGGCCTTTGAATTTTGCTGTTATTGGCCTAAAAGAAAGGGTATATTTGGTATTAGTGATAAATACAAACTTTCATCCCAAAACTAAAGTCACACCTCAAGTTTGCCCAGATGGCATGCTTCATATTCATTTCCCCCATGTGAGCATTGTTTGCAAGATTGCAAGGAAGTAATATCTTCCATCTGGAGAGTACTATGGATGCTATAAAGATAATCTTTATATTGGTATGAAGTAAAATCTTTCCAGGAGTTCTAGTCCTATCTGTTCCTGTGTGCCATTTTTAACTTTTAAGCTAGTAAAAAGATTCATTCATCTTTAAAATGGTAATTTCTGATCCATAAATAACAAACAAAATATGATACTGACAGTATAGAGGAAAAAATTGTACAAAGAGTATGGAGAACATAGAACAACATCATTTGATTCCTTCTCATTTCCAGATGTTTCCCCATTCTGAACTCAAGACAGGCAACTAAAGGGAGATGCACTGCCTGTGCACACACTACTTAATTTGATTTAAAACCCATACAATGGTAAATGTTCCTAAGTACTTCAGTAAACAGCAAACTATTTCTTGGGTAAGAAAAACTACCTGTGGTAATCAGTCTTTTAAACAAAAGCAATGTAATTATATTTACTGGCAATGTTAGGATGAAAGTATCTCTCATGTTAAATAAACGTGTGAATCAAACAGTTATCTACTAATTCAAAGCATTGCCTTGTTCTTTCAAATTATTGAACAACAAGAGAAGGAGAGAGAGACAGAGAGACAGAGAGACAGAGAGAGACAGAGAGACAGAAAGAGGAAAGAAGGAAGGAAGGAAGGAAGGAAGGAAGGAAGGAAGGAAGGAAGGAAGGAAGGAAGGAAGGGAGTATGGAAGATATACCTTGTAGTTCTGCCTAACCTTATCCACTTTATATTCACATTATTAACATTAAAGGCTTTTCAAACACAACACACACTACAACAAAAAATGGATCTGATTCCTTACAAATTCTTTACTATCTATAATAAAAGTGTTTCCTCAAACTGCAGAAAGGCTATAATGAAGTAGTCTCAAATAAATAAATGCCTCCAGGAGCAGAAGGAGCACTGTGGAAAACTCCCAAGAAGAATTTCCACAAGACACAGAGATCATGGCGGCTTCCAGAGTCAAGGTTTGTGTCCCAATTCCCACAGGTCTTTGCTTTTTGTTTGGTTTGGTATTGAATTTCCTTTCTTTGTTACAGTTCTATGATAGATCAGAAAATTAACCATTTGTTTTAGCCAGACCCAGTTAAGAATAACTAAATAATTCCATTATACATGTTTGCCCTGCATCTTTTTGGGCCCACAGGAGAGTCAGTTATCTTGCTAATTTATAGGTTGGCTGCCAAGGAGTTGAAAAATGAAAGATTTATAATTTGTTATAATCCAGAAAGGGTGCGCCAAGGTCTCATTGGGCATTTTATACATAATGAAGCCAGTCTAGTTGCAGGATGTTGATTGTATAAGTCAATAAGGAATTGCCCTTTTATTGTATAAATAAGTAAAAATAAAAATGTAAGGCCAGCACCATAGTCACCTTCTTTTCCCACAGAGACTCTAGTTTATACATGTTTACTTTTGAAGGAAAGAGCAGGGATTTCTAAATCAAAACTGACTATTTTACAGTAAAACAAAAAAGCACTCATATCATTTTTCCTTATTGTCTGTCAAATGGTGATGGAACTTGAAAGGTAGGTTATATATGTAGATTCTTAGACCCTTGCTACTTCCCTGCACACAATCATATGCAATTTTCTCCAATTGTATTAAAAATATCTGAGGAAATAAACTCTAGCAAATGGTCTTCCCATTGGTACAGTCAGAACACATTCTGGATGCTCCACAAACTTGAGGGACATGGTAGAAACACCAGCAAACCTCTGTTATCAAAGACCAGCTTCTCTCTATATATGGTTTTGGTGCTTCATGAATTCAGGTTAGTGTCTCTTGGCTTCTGATACTTGCTTATCTGTCCCAAGTTTTTGATAAGATGCTTATTTCACAGAAATCATTTGTAAATTTTATTAGTTTAAATTATCACTATCTATTTGTAATTAGGAAAGAGAAATTTTAAAGAAATAACTATACTACATTTTGTGATTTAAGTGAGGACACCAAAGAGTAGGCAAACATGGAAAATGAAAGGATCAAGAGAACAGTACATAATGTCTTATTTGCTAGTCATTATTTTGTGAATAGAAAATTAATAATTTTCTTTTATTATCACTAAGCTTTTATATGACTCAGTTAAAATTTCAAAAAACATGGTTATAACAATGCTTTTTGGAAGAAAGAATGAGGGGACTGTTTCAAGGATTTTTTATTTATTTATTTATTTTTTGCTGAACAGTAACAGGCAGCCTACAATCAGATGGTGCATTGATCAAATATCGAGGTAAGATAGAGAATGAGACAAAGCTTGAGACTTTATCTCTCAGCCCTTCCTCCTGTCCATCTTGATGATAGTTTTCACAAAGGTTGATACTAGTTTACTTACTTAATAAGTAAGTAGACAACCACTGATAATGTAGCAGGGATAAGGTTGACGAATTGTATTGGAGAATATTAAACTGAAAATAGTAGTGACAAAATTAACATAACACATAGATTTTATAAATATAATAAGCAGAGGACTATACTTGTGCCTTATGTTGGACTAGAAGGCATAAAGATATTTTAATGATGTCAAGTTTAAAGCTTTGGACCTTGGAAGACACGAAGTCAGTTGTTAAGAGGTAAAGCTATTGGATAGAACTTTCAAAACATCTCTTGAGTCGTTTCTCTCTTTTTTTATCCTGAGTATATGGTCCCCTTGGTGTCTGACATTCCTTAAAGTCCAATGAATTGTAGAAACAAGATAACCCCAACCATTTCCACCAGGTATTTCTCATCAGACTTTCCTGTGAAGGTAGGACTTTCCACTGTCACTATCAGCAGGACTGCACAGACTCTGAATGCCTAACATCAATGACTGAAACTTTAAAAATCCATCATAGCCATAAAAATAATTTTAAAATATGGAAGAGGAGGCAGCAAGATTATGAGTTTGAGGTAGTGGATAACTCGAAAGAAACTGCATCATCCAGAAAAAACAGGGATGATGGACATATGAACTCACAGCGACTATGATAGCACACTTAAGACATAAAAAATTTCAAGCAACACAAAATCCCATCATGGAGAAAGGGGAGTGAAACAAAGTCCCACCCCTGACTGAGAAGCTATTTGTAATTGACACTTTCTGGGAAAGGGAAAACTAGTTTTATCCAATGGGGTCTCACTGAGTACATCAACCACACTCCAGGGCAGGTTTCATGCTCAGGAGAAGTTGACCAAGGGAAAATGGACTCCATGTTTGTTTGATTGTAGTCCTTCTGTTTTGTTTTGATGTTTTCATCTTATTAGATTTTTGTTTGTTTGACTTTCATTTTTTTATTCTGGTTTAATTTACTTGAGGATAAAAAGTGTGCAAAAGAGAGAGTAAGAAACAGAGTGTGAAGTTGGGTGGGCAGGATCTGGGAAGATTTGGGGGAGGGGAAATATGATATATTGTATGAAAAGAAATTTTTGTAATAAAAATGAACCCACAATTTAAATGGGAATTATATTTTTATTTATATGTTGGTGGCAACCAACATCTGCCTAATTGTACTTATGGTCCACTTATTAGGGGGAGGGCACCTCTTCTGAAGTGTTCCCTGAGACTTTAGAGGGGATTCTTGTCGGTGTCCAATACAGAGACAATCACTTAATAGCTATTTAATCTCTGCAAATTGTTCAGTTGTAAGTCTCTGTATCAACTACAGCCTACTGAAATAAGAAGTTTATCTGATGATGACTGAGAGTAGCATTAATCAAAAGGTATAAACATATGTGTTTGGAAGGCAGTTTGATACTATATCTATTTAGCAAAATAATGATAGCAAATTTTCCCCTAGGGTCTTCAGCCTCTTCACCCAAAGACTTTCAATACAATTGATAGTGCAAGACATGAGTTTCCTTCTGTGGAATGGACCTTAAATCCAATAAGAAAATAGCTGGTTGTCCCTATAATGGCCATGCCATGATTGCACCAACAACACATCTTGCCAGACAGGCAATTATTGTAGCTCATGGAGTGTACAATTGGATAGGATTGTTAATGAATTTTCTTCACTAACAGTTTACACAGCACCTATGAAAACTACCCAGCAGGACAACTTCCAACTTAGATATTGCTTGATGGCACGATGTCCTGCAACTCAAGTATGTGGTGTCTTGAGCAATATGGTCTTATAATTTATTTATGGTAGGCAAACAAGGATGTTAGCTACAATGTTTGGGGAGTTCTCTGAGGACTCCTTGAACAACTCATAGGGAGGCATCACAGTCAGGTACTTAGATTTTTATTTAATAACCTTAGGCTTCTAGGAGGAGTGTTCTTAACCTGTGGAGGATGTTTCCATTCAAACTTATTTTATTGTTATTTTTCAACAGACTTATACAATGTAGATTTACATAGAGCTTTTATCTTTTTTTGTGGGTGATCACACCTGGCATGGTGCCCAAATTTATTAATTTATTTATCTATTTATTATATTTTTATCTTATAATTAACTTAATGTCACATATCAACCACAGATTCCCCCATCCTCCCTTCTCCCAACCCCCAGCCCTCCCCCCATCCAACCCCCATTCCCACCTCCTCCAAGGCAAGGTATCCCCTGGGGAGTCAGCCCAGCCTGGTAGACTCAGCCTAGGCAGGTCCAGTCCCCTCCTCCCTACACCAAGGCTGAGCAAAGTGTCCCAGTATAGATCCCAGGCTCCAAAAAGCCAGCCCATGCACCAAGGACAGGTCCTGACTCTACTGCCTGGGAGAGCTTTTCTATACATACTTAGTTTGATTCATCTTCTCCACAACTTCTCCTCTATTTTCTACCTCCATTCCTACTTAAATCTTTGCACCCTTAACATCCTCCCTCTACTTTTATATCACATGGGTTCTATTATCTCCTCTCCCTTCAGGTCTCTAATTATCCCCCCCATACACACACACACACACACACACACACACACACACACACACACACACACTTCTAATGATCTCTTTGTAGATTTCTGGGCTATGCAGGCACTTCAATTTAAACCCACTAGTGTATGAATGCAAACCTGGGACTCTCATCTGAAAAGGAACAAGCAATTCTTGTCTTTCTAAGCCTGGGTTACTTTATCCAATAAAATCTTTTTCTCGATTCATCTGTTTTCTTTTAAAAAAAATCATGATTTTATTTTTCTTTCATGCTGAATTGAATTTCATCATATATAACTACCACACATTCATTCTCCAAATATCAATTATTGAGTATCTAGGTTTGTAGTAGAATATTATTTTAAGGTGTGTTACTTCTGTTTGTGTTGCATTTATTTAACTCTGTGAAGCTGTGTTACTGTGCCTGTCTAAAACACCTGATGGGCTAATAAAAAAACGGACAATAGTGAGGCAGGAGAGAGAAATAGGTGGGGCTGGCAGACAGGAAGAATAAATAAAAGGAGAAATCTGGGAAGAGGGGATTGAAAAGGAGGAGCTAGAGGAGGAAGAGGACTCTAGGGCCAGCCACCCAGCTACACAGCAAGCCAAGGAGTAAGAAACAAAGACAGGTATACAGGAATAGAAAAGGAAAATCCCAGAGGCAAAAGATAGTAGGAATAATTTAAATTAAGGAGAGCTGGAAAGAAATAAGCCAAGCTAAGACCAGACATTGCTAATTAAGACTAAGCCTCCCTGTGTGATTTATTTGGGAGCTGGGTGACAGCCCCCCCCACACAAAAGAGCAGAAAACAAAAACAACAACATAGGTTGGCTGAGTGTCCTGGCTATTGTGAATATTAAAAACAATGAACATGGATAAGCAAGTATCCTACAATATGATACAGATTCTTTTGAGTATATGCCTAAGATAACTGGATATTGCCTAGGGTGATCTGGGCAATACAGAAGATCTATTTTGGGCATTTTGAGAAGCTCTCAAGTTAACGTCCATATTGCTTGCACTAGTTTACATTCCTGAAAGTGAATTAAGAGTTCCTCTTTCACTACATTCTTGCCTGTAGTTTTCACAATCTGCTTTATTTTTAAAACCCATTATGATAGGGGTGAGATGGAGTCTCAAAGTAGTTTTAATTTGCACTTTCATGGTGGCTAAGAATATTGAATACCTTAAAAAGCAGCTTATTTGGAGGACAACCAGTTAAGAATATATATATATTCCCTTTGTATTACACATTATAAGAGGTATTCAGTGGGCTTCTAATAGAAACTATGATTTACTTTAAATTTGTAGAATGAAAAATGCAAAATTAGATTAAAGAATAAACTCTCTTATTGTCTCTTCATTTTTGCTTGTCCAATTCTGCTTATTTTCCTTATTTTCATGCACATTTGTTATCCTATATGAATCTTTATTTCTTGTTTAAGGACCATTAATTTCAACCTGTTACTTATTCATTCAGAATATGCTTTGAGGAAAAGCTGCAATAATTCTCCTTGAAAACTAAAGTTCACACATACAAACAGGCTCATACATTTGTATTAGAATACACACACATGTAAGAGCAAACACTGAATGACTCTTTAACACCTGAAGAAAAGTATGTTTTTACACTCTCACTAGGCTGAATTGACAAAGGTTTTTCCTGACTCCAGACAAAAATGTACATACATAATTATACTTCCTGAAGCCTTTTTTTAATCTCTTGTTCAAATCATCCCAGCATTAGCTTGCATTTCACTTGCTTTGGGCTCTGGATATATCCATTTTTGCAAAAAGACTTCCTTTTAGTGAGGAATATGAAACTTACAGAAAAATTTGGTTCTTACCATACGTCCTAGTTACCTCTGTCAATTTGACACATCTTATAGTCAGTCACTTGAGAAGGAAGTCTAAATTGAAACATTGCCCAAATTAGAATGGCTTATGGTCATGTCTCAGGGTGGCATGTCTTGTTTGTTAATTGATGTAGTAATTATTAAACATCATCTTGTCTTGTTGAGTATGGTTGATATATATATATATATATGTGTGTGTGTGTGTGTGTGTGTGTGTGTGTGTGTGTGTGTGTGTATACATATATAAAATCTACTTATATATGAATGAGTATATAAGCAGAATATTATGTACAAAATTAACACACCTGAGGAATTCTTGTATACATTCTAACTTTCTTAGTAACTCCACTCAACAGTATATATCTCATTGGTATATTGGTCACCATTCCTATTTTTTATATGTGTTTCTTACCCTATATCCTCTCTTTTGCATGAAGGAAGGAAAAAGTGTTTTCTGTTTATATTGTTACTGCCAATAAAAATTAAAACTAGGATTTTATTGTAAAGAGAAAATTGCATGTTTGATATATGTACTGAATATTACAGAAATCATAAATATAATCATCACTCAGTGAACAATTAGAATTTATGTTCCTACTTTATAAACAATTACTACTTTATAACAGGGGGAAAAAGCATAGGGATTACCATGGTATTAAGACTATCTGAACCAAACATGGTAATGTAGTTTTAACATAGATCATAATTCTTTATAAGAAACACTTACCAAAACTCACTATCCTAATTCAATCTATAAACATTTCCAACATCCCAACATCCATCGCATTATCAAAACAGAAGTCTAACAATTTTTCCTGTCTTGCTCCTAATAGTCATTTTATTGTTTTATTTCTTAATACTGTCGAGGGGACACGATCTTCATTTCGTAGATACAGTCTTGGAACCCCTCGTTGGTCATTGCAGGACTCCTCTAGTTTCTCTACTACTGCTTCCATTTCCAATATACCTTTTACCTCTATAGTAATAAGAATGGTACTTTCTTAACATGTAATAAACCATTGCCTTAAAATTAAAAACAAAATCATCTCCTGTGGGAGTGCAGTACCAGAGAATTACAAACTCTAATTAGCTCTGAAATTTCATAGAGAATTATCAAATAAAATATTGTACATATTTTATTCATACAACCAATAATTACTTGCTATTTGTGGTTATGTACATGAAGCAAAAGAAGTTCTATAATTATGTGCACTATATTTTCAATGTAATTTTATATTGAAAGTATTATATATATTACAATCTATGTAAAATGTTATGCAGATTGGGCCAAATAAAATTCATATGTATAAAGTCCCCCAGGTTTTGGAAGTAGCATGCATTTTCAACCAATGACTCCCACTGGTTCTTTACTGAATTGTATCTTGTCATCTCTCAGTAGTACAATGTCTTACTTCCAAATTCCTTGCTCTCCCTTTTAGCTTCTATTTGACATCATTGGAAATATAATCAGCAAAGTCCAGTGTTCTTAACAAACATTTATATCAAGTCCTGTCTCTGCTCCAATGTAGCCATTATAGTAAATAATTTTATGGGTAGTTTGAGCCCAGGGAAGCCTAAAAGGCCCATTATAGCCTATTGTGTCAAATAAACTTGCAAAATGAGGCCCTCAATTTGACTTTCAAATACAAAGTGAAATCACTCCCTAGGATCTATAAAGTGCATGTTAAGAATCTCTCAATACACAAAGATATGAGTCATTTTATTCTAGTTTATCAATGACTCATCTTGTCCAAAAACTTCCCTAATCAGAGCCAAGAACAGTCCCTTATTGATTGATATATCACTAACCCTCTAGCCTTTAAAAATGTAAAAATTTTAGATTTGGTCATTTCCCAAAAACTAATTTGTGGCACCCCAAAGATGATCTCTGCAGTGGATGTTATTTACTAAGCCTTAAATTGTTTTAATTTTATGAAACAAGTAAAATGATTGATTGGCAACAGAGAGCCATATATTGTTTTGTGAATACCCTCAGTGACACAACTTAGTTTATCAAGTCAACAAAATTGATGCCTTGGCAGAAGAATATTTTGAAACATGGTTATTCTGGGAGAGGAAAGAGGAAACTTACCGGTAAAAGCAACTGTAAAGAAAGCATGTATGGTGATATTGTGTTCTCCAAAATATTGTGCGCCCTAATAAACATATCTGAGATCAGAGAACAGAACAGCCCCTGGATACAGAGGCCAGCAAACGGTGGCACACACACCTTTAATCCTAGCATTCCAGAAGCAGAGATCCACCTGCATCTCTGTGAATTGATTGCCACACTGGAAACAGCCAGGCATGGTGACGCCATTAACCCCAGGCAATGATGGTAGGAAGCAGGAAAGCACTTAAGGTGTGAACACATGGACTAGAGGCGGCTAAGCTTTTAGGCCCCTAGCAGCAGTTCTCTGAGATCCACTTGGATGAGGACACTTTCAGTTTGAGAAAATGAGAGCATCTGAAAAATTGGCAAGGTGAGATTAGCTGTGGTATGGAATATGATGATGGTGCTCCAGCTCCAAACATGGGCCCTGGTGTCTATCATATGTCTCTATATCCAGAGATATGGAACATTAAATCTTAAGCTGACAAAAAAAATGAGATTTCATTGATACAGTGAATAGTATAAGAGTAAATATGTAACTGAATGTAATGTTAGTATTTTTATTTCATGATTAGAAGACTATCCCAACCTTAAAGGAAAAAGCTCTGACCTTAATTGAAACCAATAACCCCACCCCTGAAAACATCTAGTGACTGTGAATGCAGTCGTTTTGTGATCCTGAGATACAACAGCCAATTGATGAGTTCCAGAAGAGAACAACCTTCAAAGGTCACAGAGACTTGGTTTTGCTATCTCTAAGACATTGTCTAATACATTAACATATGGATCAAACCCTCTAAAATCCATATTCCTATAATAGTTTCCACTTATTTCACAATTCGTGTAAATAAATCTGTTATTGCTTGAATCAGCTTTTCCAGATTTAAATTTTAATAAAAATAATCAATAGGTTTTCTAGACATAAGATGATGAAGGGGGATAGAGAACAGATAGAACCTAGGAGGGATGAATGGCAGCTAGAATGGATCTATCTGAATACTAAGAATGCTATTACCTACATGTTCTGTTATAAAGGAATAATACATAAAGTATTCAGTAGAATATCAATAAGTAGACATTGCTCTATACATGGCAGTTATTATTTATGTATGTATGCAGGTGCACACTCATACACATGAATGCACAGGCCAGAGGAAGGCATTTAGTGTCCTCTTCTATCATGCTCTACCTTAGTCCCTTGAGACAGAGGGTCTCACCTCCTCTAAGAAAAGCTGTATTCTACCCCCAATAAACCCCAGCACTGGGCTTACAAGCTCATGCATGACCATACCCAGATTTCTATGTATATTCTAGGGATCAAAACTTGTGAAATATTGATCTTTTGATTCTCTGATTTTTACCATTATTCTTTCTAAATTATCTGTTACAATAAAAATCCTTTTTGTGTCAATCATACAGGTTAAATATATTAATCTGAACATCTACTGACAAGCATTATGGGAGAACACTGAAAATCAGAAAAATATATAACTGAAATAAGGAAATGAGATGCTGAATAGTTGGTACAGGTATATGTTCGTCAAATATCAAAATCATGGGTTCCTTTAAAAAAATTCAAATGAAATTATTTCAATGTTAATTGTTTAATGGTGGTTTACTTGGCTTCTAAAGTGACTCCAATGGAAATTATAATCAAAGAAAATGTGTGTTAATTTCCATAGTATAATCATATTATCTTAAAGTAAGTAGGATGAAGCTTCACCTTTTCAGTATGAACACTGTACTGTTGTAAAACCAATACAGTGATGAACAATTGTTTTCTTAACATCAGTAAGCAAACCATTATTCCATCCAGCTAATAGTGCTTTATGAACATACTTTTGATAGACTGGCAGCCTGAAAGGGCAGCTTACAACAAACAGACAGTTCAATCCACTTTTAAAGCAGCTGCATTTTCCCTAATATAATGTGACTGTTTTAACCTTTTAATTTAAGCTGAATTTTGGTTTAAATGAAGCTTTATCTGGCAGGACACCAGGGTGTGTTCTAGCTTCAACTAAAAGAAATACAGTGACTATAGCAAGAAGCAGCAGACACATCACACACCATAGTATTTTCTCTATCATTTTTGATACTTGTGCTTCCTGAAATTCTTAATGAAATATTCACCATTAACATCCTGTTCATATCTAACGAAGGTAGAAATTAATTGATTCAAACCTTAAGGATTAAGACTAGAGAGATTGTTCAGTGGTTAAGAGCACTTGCTGCTCTTGCAAAAAAACTTGGGCTTGGTTCTCAGCACCCACATAACAACTGTCTTTACTTCCAGTTGCAAGACACCTGATGCTCTCTGACTATATATGGTGCACAGAAACTTATGCAGGCATACATGCAAAATCATAAATAAATCTTTAAACAAAACTGGCAGCAAGTACAAATTGGAATAGCTTCAACTATATTAAAAACAACAAAACAATAACAAAATCCTTAAGTACTTACAGTTTTATAGACAGTAAGAATCTAGTATACAGGTCAGTAATTATATAATTCTGCAAGTGCTAATTAGTAAATACATAACTTTGGTGGACTTCAAGGTCTCAGTCTTAACTAGTCAGCTCTGCCACTGTGGTAAGAAAGCACCCTAGTCAATACATTTTCAACTAGGCATGCCTGTGCTACCATCACATTTATTCATAAAAGCAGGGACTGGCCAGGCTTAAAGTGCAGTTTATGAGTTCTTGGAGTAGAAAAGGGATCACTTTCAAAATACAGAAGACATAATTCACTCTGTAGAATACTCTGTGCAGAATTCAAGATGGAATACTACCAAGCCACAAGCAACTATTCAGCATATTCTCTATCCAAGATTCCATATTAGGTGCTAATGAAGGTGAAACAGTAATATAAGATCGAGTTCTTATCCTCCAGAAACTCATGATTTTCCAGGGAAGCCAAGACTTGAACCAAAGACATTGACAGCAATATTAGACATTATGTAATGAAGTGTTAGGTGGTTAAGTTTAAATTAAGCTTGACCCTTTCAGGGCTCTACTGGGGATAGACATTTATTCATTATATTTTGCCTAAACAAGTTGAGTGAATAACATTATTATCCTTGGAAAGAAAAGACAGTGCCTTCTTTATCAGTTAGCCTGTTATGCATAATTACCTATTATTCTACATAGCCACTTCCTTGGCTGTCTATTATAAAAGATTTTCAAACATCTGCTTAGGGACACAATATAGGGCCATATGAAATTGAACTTAAGATTACATTTTAATGATGTTAGGGAAAGATGGAATGTTACCATTTATATTCAGGAAATATGTATCAACTTCACAGAAATTTTTAATTGGTATTGCAAGTTAGCTTGAATGCAGAGGCTTAAACCCCCCAAAAATAACACCAGAAGATTTAGAAGTATGAATAGTGTTATTTCAAAAAACAAAATCTGTGGTTATATTCATTTGTCTCCTATCAGACCCACTGGTAATTAGAAACAAAAAAATTTAGTTAGACATCACATTTTTAAACTGCTCTGGAAAAATGTCCAAAATAATATGGTTTTTTAAGTACAGCCATGTAAGAATAACTATATCTATAAAAAGTATTCAAATCTACATCTTAGTAGAAGTATTTCTGCCAAGGTCTTATGTCCAGGGCAGGGTCTGATTAATCTCTGTTCTGAAGCACAAGGTTGGGGTGATTTATCAGACAGGAAAGATCTTACAGTGTCCTTTCCTCACATTTTTACCTTTGAAATTTATGAGCTGTTGAATAGTTTCACTGTGCATACCCTGTTCTGTCTCTTTTGAAGTTTGTTTTTATGAAATAAGAGTGGGAATTAAGTTTCTAATTAGACTGACAAAAATCCAGTACCAAGCACAAAACAATACAAACTGTTTCTGTTGTCCTTGCTTGCCTCTCAGAGGTTGAATATAAGGCACTATTGTTACAAATGCTGTACACTGAAGACACAGGTTTCCTATGACTTGAGTTGAATCTAATCTGAAAGTCTCCTTTCTGGGGCTCTCATAGTACCAGAAAGTATCATTCAAGATGCTAAGGAAGAAAGAATAGTCCTACCAAGCTGTGACACCTATGAACGACAACAATGGCAGGATATCTGTAAAAGTGCAGTAGAGGCACTCACATTTGGCAGTAACCTATAGCAGTCTAATTGGACTTAACACCCATTTAATAGGTGGGAAATCTTCCTGGTCCTGCAAACCTAGCCAGCTTCTCATGGCTAGTGAGGTCATGAATCCTAAAAAGAAAGTCTACTACTTCCATTATGCTAGGTCAATATAATTCCTAGTTACATTCTAAATATTACTCATATATAAATGTTATCTATCACACTTCTCATCAAAAAAGCTTCTCTTTTAAACCTGGTGGATTCAGTACAGGCAGGTCCTGTCCCTTCCTTCCAGACTGAGCATGTGTCCCTGTGTAAGCCCAAGGTTCCAAACAGCCAGCTTATGTATAAAATTAAAACACATAATAATAATAAAATAAATTTTAAAAAGGAAAAAAAAGCTTCTCTTTACAGCAAATGAAAAGCATTAAAGAGAACCACAACTGGATACAATGCAGAGATCAATGAATCATAATTTTCCCAGCCTCAATGAATATATTGACATCACAGCTTCTGCATCCATGGCCCAGGAAACATCACAGAAGAGGAAGTGAAAATATTATAAGAGCAAAAATATCAGGAATTCAGCTATAAGACTGTCTCTCCTAGAAATGGCTGCATAAATAGGACTTGAACAATGTCAATATCAATATACATGCTAAGATGGAAGGGGAAGTTTTTATAGTGTCCTACCCCTATACACAGATGTACAGGCAATTAATGACTGCTGAGAGATGGAGAATCAGCACTCTCAGGGATGAACAACCTAATTGGCAGGATGAACAACCCAAACCACATACAACACAAACAACAAAAATGGACTCAGTAAGTTTTATTTGTATATTGATGCATATATGTAACAATAATAAAGGAAAAGGCTTTCAATTTAAAAGTGGGTGGAACAAAGGAAGGTTTGGAGGAGGAACATGAGAAGGTAAGGATGGAAGAAAGGAAAAAGTGACATAAGTAAATTCTAATTTAAAATACACTTTAAAAGAATTGGAACATCAGCAGGTCACCTTACCCATTACGGAGACACCTGTCCAGGCCACACAGGCATTCTGTCTTAGGTTGGTGAGCACCCCCCACGTATTACCTGTCTCTGAATACTCATTATCATATAGGCTCAATCATGTGAGAGCTGCAGAGTTAACTGTTGCCAAAGATTTCTAAGTGACACTGGGCTTGCAATCTGTGTGTTTGACACAGAAAAGACCAACAGAAGTCTTAACCCACCCATAGCTGGTAGGCTAAAGGCAACTGAGCCATTCCCTTCCTTAATGAACCTTACTGCAAATTGGAGTCCTTGTAAGATGGTATCCTGAGAACCAATGGAACTTGAGCTTGTATATTTATAATTTTCAAAGCCAATTAAAATGTATATAACTATTGATTTAAATTTGTCATGCCCAATAGAATGAAAAATTAATTAACTGTGGGAGCTACTTTTGCTGCCAGGGTCTCCACTGTGCTAGCTGTAGTAACCAATTATGAAATGGCAATCCCAGAAACAGTTGTAGCAGTAGTCATCACTGTTATAACAGCAACAACGGCAGCAGTGATGTCAAATTCTCTTCTGGAGCGTGTGGGTATCCATTGGCATGGATATAACTCCAGGAAGATGAGCCACCGAGGCCCATTATTCTTGATCCCAGCACGACTTAAGCTGGCAGCTCTGCAAAAGAACAACTAAGAACCATAAAGAAAAAACAGGCAGCTCACAAGCAGCAGAACTAATGGTCTCATAATGGCTACATTCAGACTCACAAATTTTAAGGTATCTTCAAAGAGGGCTAAATGAATTTCAGGAGGCTAAAAAATGTTACACAGAGCCACTACTGAAAAGTAGGTACTGTTCCAGCTTGAATAGGATTGTGAGAATGAAAATGCTTAGCTGGCATGCTACTGTTAATAAATGGAGGTCAGTGATCTTCAATGTTATCCTTAACCTCCTAGGTGTCTGGGTGACATGTTCTCAAACATACTTGACAAAGCAGTTACCATACATTACCTTCTAGAGAATCTAACTGCATGGCTGCAGTTCCTAGGCTTACATTTATGCTTGCCAAAGCTGGCCCTATTGGGCTTTCATTCCCACACAACCTAAGTCAGAAGCTCATTTTTTAGTAAAAGGGGGGGGACCTATAGGTCCCTGGCCCCCATTTTGGGTAACTGTTACCTCACTTGCTGACTTTGACCTTGATATCCTCCCTATGCTAATTCCCTACGAGATTCCACCCTCCTGAATGCTTAAGTGAAGCTCCTTGTCTGTGTATCCAGTATATTGGGCGTTAACAGCTTAGATGCAAGATTGTAAAACATCAGAAGAGGGGTTGGGGGATTTAGCTTGGTGGTAGAGCATTTGCCTAGCAAGCACAAGGCCTGGGGTTCGATTCTCAGCTCAAAAAAAAAAACAAAAAAAAACATCAGAAGCAGACTTCTGCCCACCAGGGTTCTCCCATTGTGCTGTAAGTGGTAAGCCTGTATTTAAGACCTCCTCCCTCCTTCAATAAATGGCATTCAGCATTAAGAAGAAGAAGAAGAAGAAGAAGAAGAAGAAGAAGAAGAAGAAGAAGAAGAAGAAGAAGAAGAAGAAGGGAGTCAAGATCATGATGGGGAAACCCACAGAGACAGCTGGCCAGTGCTAGTTGCAGTTCACTGACTCTGGACTAATAGCTTGGAAACCTGCATGGGACCGAACTAGGTAGGCCTGCTGAATGTGGGTGACAGTTGTGTGGCTTGATCTATTTATGGGGTCCCTGGCAGCAGTACCAGGACTTATCCCAGGTATGTGAACTGACTTTTTGGAGCCCATTCCCTATGGTGGGATACCTTGCTCAGCCTTGATACAATGGGGAGGGGCTAGGCTCTCCTTCAATTTGGTATGCCAGACTTTGTTGACTACCATGGGAGGCCTTACCCACTCTGAGGAGTGGATGGGGTAGAGTGGGAGGGAGGTGAGGAGGCAGGAGAAGGGAGGGAGGGGGAACTGGGGTTGGTATGTAAAATGAAAAAAAAATTAATAAATATTTTTTTGAAAAAGAATTGGAATTAAGTGGAGAGCTCTACCATAGTTCTAACATGTAATCTTAAAAGAGCAATGCTGTTGAATAGCTTCAGTCATCATTTAATGGGAGGTCAGCTGGGAATCATGTAGTCTTTTGGTGGTTGCCACAGAAATCAAGTGCTTCTGTTCCCTTACTCACTAACTACTGGACACTTTTGAATGCTCTCACCATGACACTGTCATGCTTATTTATTTGGGATGCCCTTAGCAGATTTTTTATTCATTCTCCTTTTTAGTGATCCCACCACCACCACCAGTATAGACACATGAGTCTCTGATTCTCTTATGCGACATGTGCCACAGAAGCTGAGCTTTCCTTTCCTTTCTAAATATACGACAAGAAAAGACTGAGAGCTCATGGAATTCCAGATACTGTTTCTTGAAATATAACACCTCAACATTGAAGGAAACAGCAGAAAAACTTCCCTCTTATGAAAACAAGGAAGGTCACTCTCTAACCTTCAGCCACCCATCCCCTCTATCAGGCCACAGGATGCTATTGGATACATGCCCTCTAAAACCTGAAAGAGACAGTTTTCTTCCTGAGCATGCAGGATGTATGAAGATTCACTCAGTCACCAGTGAGATGTAGCTTTGTCCTCTCATCATATTCCCAAGACTATTTATTAAGCCTTAGCTTAAAACCACACACACACACACACACACACACACACACACACATTGTGAGCCCTGCAGCCTAGTTTTGGACCACTTATGAGTGCTTGTCCAATGGGTCTCCAGATGAGGCAAAAGCCCACTGGGACAGTCTCACTTGGCAAGAACCAGTGGACTTGTGGACAGCACAGACTACTGCTGGGACCAAATGGCCTGAACATTCTCTTCTCTCTTGTAATATTGATGATTCTCCTGGAGGTTTTAGTGTAATTTTGTCAATCATGCATGAAATAAATATGATCATTCCTGGAAACCCCATTTTTTCTTGAATATTTTCCCCTAAAATTCTTTGGGAGCTGATGCTTGCTTCTCAGATTTCTTATCTGGAGAGGCCAGCTGACACTTCAGATCTCAAGGGTTACTCTAATTCAGTACTGACAGGACTGGAGGCAGATCACTATTTCTGTAAATATGTTTTGAATGGGATTGTTGTTCTTGAAAATGTATGCCTATGTTTATCACCTTTAGTTTTGTAAAGACAGGATTACCTGGCTCTGTATTTGGCCAAGCTAACAAAATGATGTGTTGTTTGGGTTTAAAGATGTTTTGACGTAAAAGTTGGGGGAAAAAACATATTTGATATATTTGTTTTTGCTGGAGGTTAACGGTGGAGGATGGAAAAAACTTATTTGTTAGTATGGAAAAACATGCTTGTTTTGATGTATAAATAAAGATGGTTGGAGCTATCTGGCGCCAGCCACTTCTATGAAACTCATCTCATCTGGTGATTGGAGACTTCATTTCTTCGCGCCAATGCAACTTCCCACATCACACACACACACACACACACACACACACACACACACACACATACATGCACACAAACACATAAACACATGATATAAATTCTTTGTGTCTCATTTTCTATATCTAGTCTTCATGTAATATAAAACTTATACTAAATGTTTGTATTTTTCTTATTAATTGAATTTGGTAGAGACCTAAGCCATAAGCTTTTTTTGCCATATACTCAATAAAAAAAAAAAAAAGCTTTTCTTAAATAATTAAAAACAAGCAGGTTGACCAACCAGGGTTAAGGAGTCTAATCTGCTCTTCCTGTGCTTTGCTTCCTCAACATATTGAGCTGCCCAATAATTTAAATATATGAAATTCAACTTAAAACTAGAAATTATTATTTCAAAACTACTTAAAGCTTCTTTTTTGATCAATACTGGTATATCCCTGATATTTCTTTCCTCTTAAGAGTTCTTTAGGGTTTTGAAAAACATGTAACATTAAACATAGCTGTGATTCACTTCTGTTGAAATTTTGTTTTCAGTGTGCCACTGTAAGTTTGCTTCTGGCTTTTTTGTTTGTTTGTTTGTTTGTTTAATTTTATGTTTTGGGATATTATGTAAAGATGATATTTCATGTCTTAAAAAAAGAGTTCCTTAGGTTTGGGAAAGTATGCCTAGAAGGTAGTGTATGAAAGGTCTTTGCTCTGATTTCCAGTACCACATGGGAAGAGGAAAGTCAATTAAAGACCTTTGGAAGCAGAAAAAAAAATGCTTATCTGTAAATGTATATTCTCATTCTTTGATTGTAAATGATTCTCCTTCAAACATCAAGCAAGTAATTATGAAACAACAAAGTACTTTTAAATGGATCTAATTCTATTCATAATAATGCAAATCAAAATACATTTTAATTAATTGTTACATTATCATTGCTATCCATACAAATTGCCATCAGACACCAGTTACGTTTTAATTAATGTAAGCATTAAATTATTTCAGCTCCTATTGTATCATACAGTTCACTCATACTAAGATCTCTGATCCTCCACTTTGCTGTATTAAGTCCATCTCTATGGAACACAAATTAGCCACTTAAAAACTATTTCCAAAATGTATATTATATGATCATGTGTCTAGCTTTCAGGTGATATTTTTCTTCTATGCACGAGGAAAGAACAGTGTAAAAAAAAAGAGAGAGAGACCAGACCAGATTGCTTTATTATATAATTTCAAACGTTTCTCAGACTTTTTTTTTTCTGATTTGTTCTGCCTCACGAACCTGAAGAAGCTGCTCCTAGTAGGAGCTGCTTCTGGTTCCTGTTAGACTGCAGGCACAGCTGGGAAGCGTTGGTAGTGATGAAGGGTTTCCTTAGGCCCAGCTCTGAGTCAGCCTATGGTGACTGAAGTGAGGCAGAGCCGGGCTGTAGGGTCAGCATCACGGCATGGAAGGCTGGATGCAGAAAGAGAAAGAAGGAGCCAGGTCAAGCTATGTCCTCCCAGTAACGGCATCAAAGGAATAACCCATTGATTTCATCACAGGCCTCAGGATCCTGTCACTTAACAAAATCCGGTCAGCTGATAACCAAGTCAAACTACCCACAGGAGGCTGTGGGTAACATTTTGGAAACTATAGCACAAGCTCTCTCAACTTCGTTGATTGAAGTGTGGAGAGGATTTGAAGCTAAGCCACCTATACTTTAAGTTATATGCCCCCATATTGGAGTTCATGTAACATATATTATAGTGGTATATTCCATGAGGAATCAAGATAAACTTTTAGGACCACAGTTTTTATAAAAACCATTAAAGTAAGCTGGACATGGGGTACACACCTGTAGCCTCAGCCCTGGTGAGGCTAAGCAGAAGGATCACAAGTCCAAGGCCACTCTGGAATACCTAGTGGGTTCTAGGAAAGATAGAACTATAAACCAAGACCTTGACCTTCTGAAAAAAATAAACTAATTGTGTCAACTAATCCCATTCTGTGTTAGCTATAGACAAAGAAACATATACTCTGATTAGAAACGTATACTCTAATAATATTTTTATAGACTACATACATGTCTAGCAATAGTGTCTCAGAAACTCACCTTCTCTTATTTTTGTTTTTGTTGTTGTTTGGATTATTTTTAAAATTTTTTTCCATTTATTTTATTTTACATACCAACCTCAGTTTCCCCTCCGTACTCTTCCCCCCCATCTCCCTTCTTACTTCCCCCCATCCACTCCTCCTCCCTCTCCATTCAGATGGGGTAAGGTTTCCCTTGGGAATTCACAAAGGAAGGCACATCAAGTTGCAGAAGGACCAAGCCCCTCCACACTGAATCAAGGCTGAACAAGGCATCCCACCATAGGGAAAAGGTTCCAATGAGCCAGAGATAGCATCTTACTGTGTAGCTCTGGATGGCTTGGAATGTGGCGTGCAAACCAGTCTAGCCTCAAATGCATACAGATCTCCCTGCTTCTATGTCTAAGTACTGGGATTAAAGGAATGTACCACAATGCCGTTTTTAACATTGTTTAAAGCTAAATTGTGCTGATTTTGAAATTCATGCTTCTATTTTAGCATTTCTGAGAATGGGCTCTTTATCTCATTCAGAACCTTATGTTCCTAAGAGTCAGGCACCAGCCCTGCAACAGTGTCCCAGCCTGATAATGCCAGGTTTTTGTTGTCATCTGTGATGGCACAGCAGGGAAACCATCTCTTCATTGTTCAAACAGCAGCTGTTGAAGGGGCATTGGAGCAAGAATGAGTCATGGTGGCTGTTTATAAGCCTTCATGTAATAATATAATAGAGGGTCTAGAAAATGATCACGTCACAACCCTGGACATGGGTAGCACCTGGAAGAAAATCATAGAGAAAGCAATAAATGGCTCACAATAAAAAAATTAGGTGGAGCATGCTCATGATAGCAAAGCTCAGGATATTTTGAGAAAAGAAATATTTGTAACTAGTGCACAAATGTTGGGAAAGAGTGACATGGACAAAGCTGACTCTATATGTGAAGTGTGGAAAGAATACTTTTAATACATGGACTTTACTCACATTTTCCATGTGTATTGTTCACATTTCATGTATATATGTATTTAGATGATGGTATATGATGAACAGTTACTACACAGCAAGAACTACTGCATCAGGTATAGACTATGAGTCTAAACATTTATGAACATGTTATGTCAAATTTAATTCACATTTCGCCCCATCATCCTCAATAGTAAATTCGAGTATATTTCAAATAAAAACAATCTTAAACTCTATAAATTATGGTAACTGCAAATTGTGACAATGTGAATTTTAATCTTTTTTCCTAAAATGGAAAAGCTGTTTTCTCACTGGTGGTGATTTTTCAGTCATTTTGCTTGTCTAAGTGATACTGACAGTCGTGAAAATACCCAATCCTAACTGATAATGACACAACCATTAAAACACTCAATCCTAAATAATGTTGATGCAACCATGAAAATACCCAATCCTTTCTGAATATGGGTTTCTCTTTACACACAGACTTGAACTTAGTCTCATTTAGAAGAAATGTAATGTATTGGCTCTCTGTTCTATGTTCCTTGAAACTTAACTGTCCATGACAAGTAGTGATTCCTTCAAGGAGTAAAGTAAGGCTCCAGGTATATTTGTGATAATAAATAATCTCTCCATTTCTACATATCCAAATTTACAATTTCTTATGACTGTTATTTTTATGTGTGTGTGTGATCAAGAGAAAAAAATACAATGGCAGAAAACAATGGCAGAATATGAAACAAAAATGAAACATGAAAGTTTAAAAGTTACCAAAGTAATTATTGAAAGTAAGTCTTGTCTTCCCGTGTCTTTCTGATCCTGGAGGGAGGAAAGTTGGCTGAGGAAACACAGACTGCACTTGAAAAGTGAGTGTCCTGGGTAGTAACTGTAATCATTGGCAAGGTGGCAGACACTTGTAGAATGAATTTTCCTGTTGGTAAGTGTGGTTAGTCATCCTCTAGCTGGTAGAGTTGTTCTGGGGATGAGTAGTTTTGATGAGTATTTGGAACATGATAGCACCTCTATAATTTTGATTACTACTACCAACATCTGAAAACCGAAATTTTCATAGCTGTGCCTTAGCTCTGCTGACTTGAGTGCCCTAAAAACCCTCCTCTTGACTTCTAAAAAGAATGTGGTTTATGAAAACGAACTAGTCCTCTTCCCCAAAAATTCCTCCAAGTCATTCTCCAAGATCTACTAATTAGACTCTTTTCACTTAATTGAACTATAAATTTCTTTTTGAAATCATGAAAGTCCACTCTGAATAATATACAGTTCTAGTGCCAACAGGGAGACAAGCCAGATAGTAACGTCATAGCCAGCTGTGCATGTGTGAACTCCAGAAAACAGTTACCACATACTTTCATCTGCACAGTCTGAGTCTCCAGAGAAGCCATTTGTTCTAAAGGATCTGAAGAAAAGCTGTTAGTGTTCTGGGACGTGAAGGGGCTTTAGGGCTAATGTATATAATGTACTGTCTAATCTCAGGATAAAAATAATTTATTTTGTGAACCTGTTGAATTTTCTAATGCATTTTTAAAGATCCTTTACACAAATGCTGCCTTAGTGAACTCTATTAAGAAGTCTACATTAAGGAGCCCCCAACTGGATCAGGCCCTCTGGATAAGTGAGACAATTGAATAGCTTGAACTGTTTGGGAGGCACCAAGGCAGTGGGACCCAGACCTGTCCTTAGTACATGAGCTGGCTGTTTGGAACCTGGGGCTTATGTGGGGACACTTTGCTCAGCCTGGAAGGAGGGGACTGGACCTGCCTGTACTGAATCCACCAGGTTTAAATGAATCCCCAGGGGAGTCTTTGCCCTGGAGGAGATGGGAATGGGGGGGCTGGGGGGAAGGTGGGGGGGGGGGGGGGGAGGACAGGGGAACCCATGGCTGATGTGTAAAATTAAATTAAATTTAAAAAAAAGAAGTCTACATTTCTTCTGATTAAAAAATAATTACTGTGAGGTCATATAGTGCTGCATAAAATCCTAATGCTCAGGAACCTGAGGCAAGAGAATCAGGACGTTGGGACCATCCTGTACTACAATAAATTCAAGACCAACCTGGACTGCACTGTGAGACTATTCAAAGAACAACACATCGTGAGAAAGCAAGTACTGCTACTCTACAAAACACAGCTATGTTACTTTTTGTGGAGAGCTTTTGAAGGCGTCCCAGATGGAAGGACTTCGTTGTTTGTTGCCCGAGGTTGGTGGGAAGATATGTACACAGAGGCTCCATACAGAAAGACAGCTGGACACTCACAGCCTAGTAAATAGGAGATTGCTGCCTCATCTGGAAGTCATTACCTTAACAAAACGCCCTTTTAATTTATCATTCTCTTGGGTTTTGTTGTGCTGTTGTTGTTTTCTCTCCTTAAAATTGGGCTGTCCCTAACAATGAGCATATAAATAAGAAGTGAAAGCCAACATCATATTCAAAGATATAAACAAACTGAATGTTGAGAGTTGAAAATGTTAGCTAATATATATGGAGGTATGTCTTGCAAACAAATATGAGATGCTAAATTTAAAGTTGGGCCCTGCAAAATGCTATGGCCAGTGTGGTTAGAAAGTTTAGGGCTGCATAATGTCCCATGATCTGAGCGCTGACTAATTCAATGAGGATTTTCTGACACATGGGAGAGGAAAGAATTAAATAAACTCTCTCATCTCTCCTTATGAGGACACTGATCTCACATACCTATAAACTTCTTTAATTCTAATTGGTTCCCGAAGGCCTATACCCGCAATACCATCATTTCTGATGTTGAAGCTTTGACACAAATCTGGGGAATGACACAATTTAGCCCATGACAGTAATCTAATCCATCCAGGGAAGCTAGATCCAGTGCTTGACATCACAGTATAAACATAATATATGGCACATCTGATCAGTGAGTCCTTAAGTGACTTTCTTCTTTATTTTAACATAGAAGCAATAACAATAATGATAATAATTAATGTTGATTTAATGTTTCCTACTGACAGTGTGCTGGAGCTGCCTCATCTAGGCTGATTAGGCCCAGCTATACTGTGTGATGAAAGTAGTTACTGAAGTTTGCAGACACATGAATTACAGCATGTTAAAGAGAGAGCTAACTGTTAACTTTTATCAGCACACCTGCACCATACATGTCTGGTATGGCTCTATTCTAAGTACTTTACATTAACTTTTAAAACCATCATGAAACAAATACTATCAATTCCCACCATTTGTAATGAGGAAACTGGGATTTTCCCATATTAAACCAACCTATATACAAGAATCATGATCCAAATGGATGCCAACTGACTCCATAGTCTGTGCTCTTAGTCATTTCTTTCTACTGCCCCTAATGATCCTCCCCTCTCTTATATCAAGTAGGATGAATTAATTCTGGAACAAATAGCTATGCTTTCTTTATTAAAACAATTAAAAATTCCTGTATCCAAAACACATCTCTTCCTGATTTTTTTCTTTCCTTCTTTGTTTTTCCTTTTTGACAAGAAATTATGGGAAGATATTTTCCAGACCCTTGAAAATCATTTGATTAATGTTTAATTAGCCAGGCTGAAATTGATTTCCTATCATACTCAACATTGTAAATAAGATTTAATTTAGTCTAACTCAAATGAAAAATATAGGACCAAGAATTTTTTTTAATCTTTTATGGATTTTTCAATAATTTACAACTATTTTTCCAGATTGCATTAGTTACTTTCTGTTGTTCTGATAAAATATCATGACCAAAGACATCTTAAAGATGGAACAGTTTATTTGGACTTACAGTTTCTGAGGGAGTGTCCATAATGGCTAGGGGATGTGGCAGCAGGCAGCTAGAACTAGAAGCTGACAACCACTATCCACACACAGGGAAAAGATAAATCAAACTCAAGGCTAAGAACTTCAAATCCCACTCTCTTTGAAGTACTTCTTCCAAGGTGCACCACTTCCCCAAAACAGCACCAGCGACTGAGGGCTGGTAAGTGTTCAAATATTTGAGCCTATGTGGGACATTCTCCTTCCAACCTCTACACAGACAAACAATTATAATTTCATTAAATAATTTCTATGAAAAATTTGAAAGCACCTGAGTGAGGATTTGCTTTCTTCTAATGGAATTTGTTGGGACTCTAACTATAAATCTATCATATCATTTTTAAAATTCATTGTGTATCACAACAGTTTGAATGTGAAGGAACTCACAGGTAATCTACCTATTGTAGATGAAATGCTAAACAGTCTTATTAATAAAAACCCAGAGCAAAATATTGGGGTATGTGGTCAAAAAGTTTCTCTGGTCCTGCCAGGCCCCTGCAGTCTCATAGCCTGCTTATAAAATAATCACTCAAGAGCTTATATTAATTATAACTGTCCGGCTATTAGCTCAGGCTTATTACTGACTAGTTCTTACACTTAAATTAACCCTTAAATTCTTATTTATGTTTAGCCACATGGCTTAGTACCTTTTCTCAATTCTGCCTTGTCATCTTGCTTCATCTATGTCTGGCTGACAACTCCTGACTCAGCCTTCCTCCTCCCAGAATTCTCCTTGTCTGCTTATCCTGCCTATACTTCCTGCCTGGCTGCTGGCCAATCAGCGTTTTATTTATCAACCAATCAGAAAAACACATATTCACAGCATACAGAACAACATCCCACAACAGGGGTGAAAAGCTGAGAGATCAGAAAAGCAGAAAGAAGCCAGCCATATTCTTACCAGCTTGGAGATCCTCTGCCAAAGAGACCTACTTCTCTCGTATACCCACACCTATATATCTTGCTGTTCTACCATTTCATTTCCTCTCTGCCCACCTACATCACTTCCTCTTCCAGCCCAGCTCTCCCACTTCCTGTCTGTCTGTACAGACCTCCAGACCTTCATGGTTAACTAGTATTGGAATTTAAGGCACGTGCCACCACACCTGGCTCTGTTTCCAGTGTGGCCTTGAACTCACAAAGATTCAGATGGATCTCTTGCCTCTTGAGTGATAGGATGTAAGGAGTATGCTACCACTGCCTGACCTCTCAGTTTACTATAGTGGCTGGCTCTTTTCTTTGATCCTCAGATAAACTTTATTGGGAGACACAGATAAAATATCACCACAGCCTATACTTCCTAATTTCACAAATAGGAAAAAATTTGGTTTAGGAAGACAGATGCAGAGTTAGGACACAGTTTTCTTCTTCATCTCCAATTGTATTATACACAGGAAATTCAACAGTAATGGGAAGACTGCAGTCCTGTGCCTGGTTCTTCAATAAGTTCTCTTCCAAAATTAGGACAGTCATCAAAGCTCTACACAGTGGAGTATTTTCTTCTATATAAGGGGCCAAATAGTATCACAGAGTCACTGCAGTTCAAAGAACCTGTAGTTTTATAGTCTTGCCCGTTGTAAACACAACCAGAATAGGAACAAGATTTGGCTACTGTGGAGATCATCATGTATGTATGTCCATTTTGAAAATTTTAAATTAAGAGAAAGAAGAGTGGGGATGTTAAAAACATGTTCTCACCAGAAGGTAGATAATACAATCTTATAAAAAGTATAATGAAATCACCTGGGCGAGTCTAGATCTGAAGATGCTTTTTAATTACTGAGAAGGTTGAAATAGTAAACAATAAAATTTTACAAATAAATTTTACTTGTTCTTTTCTAAGGGTAATACAGTTGTATGATTTTGATGACCTTTCCTGGGATGCATGAACGAATGCCTGTTTACCACAGTTAGGACACCTGTGATAGAGCCCCCCTAAAATAGCCTAGTTTGATGAACCAATGAGTTTACTGTATTTACTTACACAAGTATGACTGAAGGTTTATTATTAGGAGCATGTGTAATTCAAAGGCAGGTGCATCACTGAAACATGCCTTTGTAGTGTTTCAAATAGTGCCAATCCCTGAGCCTATGGGAGTCAGTCTTATTCAAACCACCACAGAACTTACACAGCAACCTCAGAGGATGATTTTTCTCTCTCCCTGTCCCGCTCCCCGCTTCTTGGTTGTTATCTCAGCATGTAAGCTGTCAGCTACTGCTCTAGCACCAAATCAGCATGCCTGCTGCCATGTTTCCTACCACAGTCATGGACTCACCCCCTGAACTGTAAGCAAGTCCCCAACTATATCTATAATTTTCTGCCCCTTCTATTTTTTCTTATCCTACTGGAACTCCAATTTCACATACATGAACTTTTAATATTGAAACAAAACCGAGCAACCCTCTATTAATTGTTTAATTATTTAACCCTCTCATCTAATTAAAAGCATTAGCATGACTGCAAAGAAGGAGGAAAATATGATGGCAACCAAAGAAAGAGAATCTCACATTTAAGATACTGAACTCTGTTCAAGATTTTGTGTTAAGGAGTTGATGCTTTGCTGGTGTTTTAATATTTTAGTCATGCCCCACTCTTCCTGTGTTGCCTCTGTTGCTTTGTATTCACGTTTGCTGTTCTTTTCTCTACAGTGTCCAATCTGATAATCTGTTCCTACATTTTTTCATCTTTATCTTTGGAGATTCAATTTGTTTGTTAAATTACTTCCAGTTCCATCACTGCTTTGATCTTTTTTTTCTTCCTTCCAGTCCATACTAAAACTGTTATCATAGATGTTGTAATGTAATTCTCTACTAGGTCCATCATCCCTGCCATAGCAGGGCCTGCTTGTATTAAATGAGGTGTTTTACATAGTGTCAGTCATCATTTTCTGTTTCTATGCATGTCCTACATGTTTTTATTAGATTACCGAGGTTGTGTTACAGTATTCCTACTATGTTCCTTTGAATTTCTGCCAGGTTATTTTATGTGAAAAATAGTTGGATCTTTTTAAACCTTACTCGTAAATTTTATAAGGTCAAATAAGAGCATTTTCATTTTTATTCATCTCTGCTTTATTTCTCTACACTCATAATATTTCCATTTTATTTCTTCTCAGAGTTAACATTTCTTTGCTGAAATTCTGCATACCATCCTGTGAAATTTTCAACTTTTCTCATACAGGTTTCAAATGTATTGATCAAGCTTATTTTAAAAATTTCTGTTTGATGGTCAAACATCTGGCTCACAATTAAGTCATGTTGGTTGCTTGAATTCTTGTAAATGATTCCTTCCTTCCCTTCCTTGAGTGAGTTTTGGCAGACTGTTATTTTGAGTTATTCCTCAAACAGTCTAAGGTGCATGTGTGTAGAGGTCTTCATGTCATTCCTCTTCTTCATTTTGTTGTTTGCATCGTCTGTAAAGATACTTGATTGAATTTGAACATGTCGTTGTCTTTTTTTTTTTTTTTGGTGGAAAACAATGTACATTTCTTCAGCACAACCTGGGAAACACCCATACTGTGGCTGGATACATCTACTACTAGTCCACTTCTCAGGGCCAGATTCCATTGCTCCACCATAATGAAATATGTCTTGTGACTCTTGGGCACCAAGTTTAATATTTAACATTTATTAACTTTCTTCTTGCAGTACAACCAGCAATTCATTTTTTTTCAGTTCCTCAGCAGTCCCCAGTCATTGAAAAAGCTCCCATCTAAGCCAGGAAACAATTGGACAGTTTGAGAATGCTTTTAAACCCTGCTGCACTTTTTCATCCTCCAGTATATCAAACGTTTCATATTCAACCCCAGAACTACTTAGGAATTTCAGAATTTGTTTGCAGTATCTACATTTTGCTTCCTGTTTGTTTGCAGTTATTTATTATTGAGAGGTTTGGCATGTGTGTGCCATGGTGTGAGTGTGGAGGTCAGAGGACAATTGCCAGGGGTTGGTTCTCTACTCCTACTGTGCAGATCTCAGGACCTGAACCCAGGTCATCGGACTTTGATACAAGAGCCATTACTGACTGAGCCCTTCTGATAACCCTCTTTTTCATTCTTCTTGCAATGTGGAAAATTTCTCACAATGTGGAGAAATGTTGGAAGGTCATAATCAGAGAGTGAGGCAAGGTCCAATTCCTTGTCCTTAGCCCAAGCTTCCATTATTGCAACATAGACATTCATTTAGAATAAATCATTATTAGAATTGAAAAAACCATATCTAATATCCTACTATGCCACAATTATGGTAAAAATTTGCATCAGAATTTTTCATGGCTTTAGTAGAAGTGTACATGTATTAGTATATGATTACAATTTTTATCTGTAACTTATGTTACTTCTTTATAAAAATTTATCAAGATAAAAACTCTAAAAAGTTTTAGAGAGTTAACTGTTATTTCTCCTCCTAGAGTTTAAAATAAAAACAGCAAATCCAATATGATGGCTTTCTAAAGTATTTCAGTTACAAACCATGATTATTGAATACACAACAGAATATGAACTCTAGAACCAACACTGTTCTTTTAACATATTTGCACATATAATTTCAGCATATCTAGTGTTTTTCCAGTAATATCTCAATTTAAAAGTAATATTAGTAACAAAATTAAAAAATCAAATAAAACATAAAACAAGCAAACAAGAATTCAGAGCAAACATTGTAGCTATGTACTTAAAGAGGCACATCTCGGGAGAGATCAATAGGAAACTTAAAGAGGCACATCTCGGGAGAGATCAATAGGAACGAGACCACTACTAACACCTGAGGGAAAAACAGTTCACACAATTCCTTCTCTTCTCTGCAAGGACTAGAGCCACCTGCCTTCTGTCCTGCTAAGGATTCATTTTGGATACTGACAGAAAACTTTACCACTGTGCAGCTTTTCATGATAGAATTAATATTCCCACCATGTACCCTGGATTTGTAGAAATAATCCCCTAAACGTTTAGGCAAGCTTCCAACGGAATCTCTAATGTGAATGCTTTGCAAGCTTAGAGTCAGTGAAAGGTGATTTTATGTTACACAACTAGCTCATGTCAAGACACTTCAGCAGCACTTCACTAAAACTTGAGGACCTTATGATTCATCTGTAAATGGCTCTGAGGCTGACATGCCCTCACTTGAACAAAGTTCCTCTCCAGATCATGGGGTCTGTCCACTAACCCCTGAAGCCACATCCTTCTTTGGTTGACATTCCCTGAGGGATCAATTGTGAGCAAAAAGGAACTCATTTTAGAAAACCTTGTGACTTCCCTGAATCCACAGAGCTGTCCGGAAACTGAGGCTGTATGCCAACTCGTTATTGCTCTAGCCATGTGGGTGCCCATCAAGCAATTAGAACATGAAGAGCTTTATTATTCTGGCGAGGAGATGGATACAGGGATGCACTCTGAAAAGGACAAACAAGAAAGTCAGAATTTCATGGCATTGTACATGGGCCATTGAGAAGTCTATGTTCACTGCAGATATAAACAATGATAGCCACAAATAAGCCTGGAAACTTTATTTTCTCCTTTACTTTTGTAGCCAGCTGACAACATTTAGACACTTGCTTTGTCTTTTCAGGCCCATGTCACACTTTCTGTTTAGGAAGTAGTTCAGGGTGTAATTTAATATATGTCATTAATTTTTTTCAATAGTATCATTCAGCACTGGGTCAAATCCTATACAGAGCACTGTAAAGTAACAGAAGCCATTGATGTAGAAAATTATTTTAACCACACGGGCCAACTGAGCAAAACAGAGCTATTAGCTTCTAGGCTTTTAGAGATTTAAATCTATGGTAGCACCATGTCCACTGCTAGTTATATTTATTTATCCTTAATGATCAATCTAGTACACTGACCCTTTCTCTTTTAATTCTCAGACAAATGAAAATTTAGGTAAACATTTTATTTTTAAATTATTATATATGTAATTAGCTTTCCTTACTAACATGATTTTTTAAAGCTTGAAGGTGGAGGTGAACATCAAGTTAAATTCTCTTCCTCACATAAACATGCATGTGTACACATACAGACGCACACACATAATTGTTATCATCACCATCCCTTAGTTGGAGGAAATCTGAATGAGAAGGGATATTTAAATCTGCTCTACAGAATCTAGGTGGTGATGCTAGGATGCACTTGGACAGTACTAAATTGATAGCTAACTTACCTTGTGATATAAAGTAAGCTTAGCTTATTTTCTTGAAAGTGAAGAGGAATGGGAGGAAAATTGCAAAATAAATACTTGGAAGATAAATGTCCAAACTAAAAGGGAGAGGGCCTCCTTGTACTATTATTGCTCTCTACCTGGGTAGGCTCACCCAGCCAAACTTTAAATCCACCTTTAAAAGTCAGACCATTTGCCGCCATGTTTCTGGAGAGATAGTCATTGAGTCTGAAGGTGTTCCACACATTGTATCAAGCACCTGCCTAATCCTGTCAATCCCCACGCCCTCAGATTTAGCTTTTCGCTCATCCTGGAAGGAGGGGACTGGACCTGCCTGTACTGAATCCACCAGGTTTGAATGAATCCCCAGGGGACTCTTGGCCCTGGAGGAGATGGGAATGGAGGGGAGGGGCTGGGAGGAAGGTGGGGGTAGGGGGGAGGGGAGAGGACAGGGGAACCCATGGCTGATGTGTAAAATTAAAACAAATATAATAATAAAAAAAGAAAAAATCTTTTTTTGCCTCAAATTTTTTTCAATCTCTCCAGACTCCATTTTGTCTCCAAAGAATTCAAGTAGGTTTTTAAACTCACCTGCCACACTAGAAAAATACTAAGGAAAGGTTTAAAAATCCACACTATTACCAAGACTTGTCTACCAAATTCGAATTGGATGACAGCTGGCATAAAGTCAGTCCTAAGAAAACTGCTGTAGCTAGTCAGTTATGAGCAGTTAGCTCCCTTTTGCCTTTAAATCTCAACAGAATTATCACTTGATGACAAATGCTTTTGTGGATTTTTGACAGTGTCAAATCTCTTCTCTTTAATATAGCTACTTTAAATTGTCTACTAAGAACACTTTACCACAGAAAGCCTAAAAGCAATGAGATTGTGTCATCTGTTCTGATCATGTTACCTCCAGATCTAGCCTACTGCCTCAACTATAGACAACTAACTAGTGATATTTCCTACATGAATGACTCATTGAATAAATGGCTGTCTCTGTATGTATAGGTGTTGATAGTCTCTTTACAAATAATATTCCCCAAACTCATCATTTAGAAAAAGCATCTGTCATAGTAGCTTCAGTTGTCAAATTGATATACCTGAGAGGAGGGAACCGCAGCTGACAAACTGCCTTTATCATACTGGCTAATGGGCCTGTCTTTGGGACATTTTTCCCATTGTTTGTTGATAGAGTTAAATCCAGTCAACTGTAGGTGGTTCCATAAATTGTCAGATAGGCCTGAATTATTTAAGAAAGATAGCTGAACATGAGTCTTAGAGAAATCCAGAAAGCAGCACTCCTCCATGGTCTCTGCTACAGTTCCTGCCTCAAGGTTACTGTCTTGAGCTCCTGCCCTGTTTCCCTGGATGATGGACTATAACCTGTAAGATGAAATAAACTCATTACTCCACAAGTTGCTTTTGGTCAGTGTTTTATCATAGCAGACAACAATCAAATTAGGACATAAGTTGATGCCAGATAATGTAGAATTGTTGCTGTAATGGACACGCCCATATTATTTAGGCAAAGGATTGTAGAAGGATTTGGGAGATTTTTACTGAAAAAGTCATTGAGGTCTCAGAATGTAATAGGCTATTCTGTAGGAAGATATGAATATTAAAATGAATGCAGACAATAGAGGCCTACCTTATGAAGTTTTAAAGAGAAATAAAGACTATCTAGGCCTTTTGTGTGATATTTTTTTTTCAATTAAGAATCCATGCAAGTGAAACTTTTCCTTACTGGAACAATTCTTGCTGGTTATCTGTGGCTGAAATCAGTCATGATTGATAAGAGGCCAGCACCACTGAGGTGAAATCTTCTGAGAAGTATTTACTCAGGGTCAGCAAACAGAAACTCTGATCCAGGGAGAGTCAAGGCTGTATCACAAGCCAGACATCAAACTTGGTTATGTGTAGGAATCTCCCAACTGGTACTGGTCTTGAAAGCTGCAAGATTGAAGGGGTCATATGTAACAGAAATCTTAAAATGTCTTATTAATAAAAACAAACCTGGAGCCAGGTATTGGGGTGAAAGCTGAAAGATCAGAAAAACAGAACAAGCCACATCCAACTTCACCTTGTCAACTTCTCATCTGATATTGTTTCCTCAAACTGGAAGCCTCTGAGTCCTCATCCAAATGGATCTCAGCTGAACTGCTGTGTGGTGGTATTGTGTTCCCCAAAATATTGTGCACCCTAATAAACTTAACTGTGGTCAAAGAACAGAACACCCACTATATAGAGAGGCTAGAGAATGGTGGCACTCACACCTTTAATCCTAGCATTCCAGAGACAGAAATACCTCAGGATCTCCGTGAGTTCAAGGCCACATTGGAAATAGCCAGGCATGGTGACACAAGCCTTTAATCCCAAGAAGTGAGCCTTTAACCCCAGGGAGTGATGGCAGAAAGACATATAAGGCATGAAGACCAGAAACTAGAAGCTTTTGGCTGGTTAAGCTTTTAGGCTTTTAGCAGCAGTTCAGCTGAGAACCATTAAGATGAGGACTCAGAGGCTTCCAGTCTGAGGAAACAGGATCAACTGAGGAACTGGCCAGGTGAGGAAGCTGTGGCTTGTTCTGCTTCTCCGATCTTCCAGCATTCACCCCAATAACTGCCTCAGGTTTGATTTTATTAATAAGTACCTTTAAGATTCATGCTACATCACTGCTAAAAAGCCTAAAAGCTTAAAAGAACTCTAGTTCCTGGTCCTCATGCCTTATATACCTTTCTGCTTCCTGCCATCACTTCCTGGGATTAAAGGCATGTGTCTTTCCCAAGCAAGACGTTAGATCTCAAGTTCTGGGATTAAAGGTGTGTGTCACCCTGCCTGGGTGTTTCCAGTGTGGCTTTGAACTCACAGAGATCCAGATGGATATCTGTCTCCGGAATGCTAGGATTAAAGGCATGTGTACCACCATTTTCTGGTCTCTATGTCTATCTAGTGACTGTTCTGTTCTCTGACCCCCAGAGAAGTGTATTGGGGTGCACAATATATCAACCACAGTCATATGGAGAGACCATTGGTAAAGGAGCAATCTGAGTTTCAATGGAGATACAGAATATTGAAGACACCAAGACAATGGGACATCCACCAATGACAGAAGATGATATGGAATGGAGCTTGCCTAAGCCTACTAGACAAGTTATGTGTGGTGAGATGGCAGAGCCAGAAAGGGGGTATTACCAAGCCTTTTGAAGACTGAAGATTATAAGCCCCAGAATTGGATATTGAGCTTTTTTACACTATTGATTTTTGATCAGACTATAACTATGTCCTGGTTCTTCCTTCTTACTACTAAGTTGATTTATCCAGCTGCTGCCGCTGCTGCTGCCGCCGCTGCTGCTGCCGCTGATACTGATGCTGCTTCCTTTGATAACTGAATCGCCTTTGCTAGGCTTTCATTGTTGGCTAAGAAGCAGCAGATCTCTAAGAACCCATCAGGTTTTTGGTACTGGACTGGAACTACTGAGGCACCTATCCTCATATACTGAATCATAAGAGACAGCCAGTCTGGTACTACACTCAACAACTCAAGGGTGAGAAAACATTAATATTATAGTTTTTTATATATATACATATATATATATATATATACATGATACAAACATATATATATAAACATGAATATAAACTAGTATTAAAACTTTTTAACTATTTTAGGATCGCAACCATGCAATACTAAGTGGCTAATGATCTGAATTTATGCAAGAAATTACTGTATATTAATTTTGCCCTAAATATTCCCTGTTTCTATGCCAGCATAATTTTTAGAAAACATTATCCTCTACTTTCAAAGTTATTCCAATATAATCAATAAATCATATGACTGCTTTGTGGCCATGAAAGTTCTTCAGGGATTCTGGTATTAACTCATGTCTTAGTCCAATTGAGATGGTATAGCAACCTACCATAAACTGGGTGGCCCATAAAAAACTTACCTCTCACAGTTCTTAAGACTCAGAAGTCCCAAAGTAAGGAGGCAAAGTTTCCATGTTTGTTTAGAAGCTGTTTTCAAGTTCATAGGTGAGAGATTCTGACTATGTCTTTCCCTAATAGAAAGTTCCAATGAGCTCCTCAGGGGGCTACTTCATTCATGAGGGTTCTGTCCTGGTGACCTAACTGCCTCCAAAAGGCCCCACTTCCTATTAATGTCACTACTCTGTTAGGATAGATAGATAGAATGATAGATAGATAGATAGATAGATAGATAGATAGATAGATAGATAGATAGAATAAATCTCTTTTTACTAGAAAAGCAATTCATATTCTCATTTTTGGATCTAAGCAGCAGAAGCAACTAATAAAGTTATATTAAGCACCATAAAATTTGAATTAATTAACATTTAAACTTCTGAACTTATAAAATTATTTCAAATAGGAGATTCACCAAGACAGCCAGTAAATATAGTGTAAAGTTTGGAAATTCATTGTTTAACACATTAATTAGTAAGGAATAAGTGTGTCTTATCACTATAAATAAATAAGAGTTTTTTATGATGTTCAGGTTTTATTCTTTCCCCCACCCTGGCAAAATAACATTGGTTCTGACATATGATAGAGGGTTGGCAATTTCAAGTAGACCCTTAATTCACTTGATCATAAAGTGTTGGTAAGAAGCAAATTATGACGCCACAGTAAGCAAGTCAATGGCACAGACTTGACTAAAGTGCCCTTTCACTTCAACCTTGCCAGATCCAAATGACTTTCCTCTTCTAAGCTTGTACTAAAAGTTTCTTCCCATCACTTCTGTTTCTTACTACACACCTATCCAATCAATTTTAAAATCTAATTTAGCATCTTATTGACTGATGAAAACAGGAACTGAATAAACCCCTTCTTGCAAGAAGATAACTCAGCATAAAACTCTCCATAGAAAACCATTGCCTTCTGCCTTCAGCTGGAAGTGCTGCTACCTACAATGATTTTACATTCAACACATTTAGACATTTGGCTGGAGCCTAACAAAGGAAAATACTCACAGTTTCACTGTAACAACTGACACTAAATGTATCTCAAATTGTAGTTCCCATAAAGATTAGTGGAAGATCTTAAACAAGATGTAAATGAATCATTCTCCTGGAGGAATCAATTACCTGATGAAACAGGTAGATCATTGGCACACAGAAAAACTCCAGGTGTCGGGAAGTTCACTGTAGACACCAGCGTTATGGTCCACACTACATTTATTCAGATGCACAAGCAAGGTGTAAATTTGCAGTGCTTATCTGCTCAGTGCACATGTGACTGGAATATCTGGTATCATAAAATGGAGAGTGCTGTTTCTCTCAGGCCTAATCAAGGCATCTGTAGCCATGTTTTTCTTTTCTATCTGGCCCAAGTGCTCCTCACTAAGATGTTAACATCCTTATCTTGTCTCTGTAAATGAGGAGAAATCCTTTACTCTAAATATCTTGCTGGTCAGCAATAAATGAAGGAAAAAATACACAGCAAGTTGAAAAAATCAATAGCATCTTCAATAACAAAAGAACAAGCTAGCAAGAATAGCTGTTAAAGTGATATGATCAGGAAAACGGGAAAGAGGGGCTCTTTAGGGATGGGAAGGCAGGTAAATACAGAAGATAAAGGTAAATACCAGGATTTAGTGATTTGATAGGGGAAATATAAAAGGGGGTATCTTTAGAGAAGAGGGAGGTAAATACAAAAGAAGGAGAGAGGAGATTAAAATAACAATATATATGACTGAAAAGGCCACAAGGAATCATAATAGTATTAACTACCTAAAAATTGTAATACGTATAATTAAATGTATAAATACACAAATATAGTTTTGATAAACCTTTCACATCTGGGCTGATAGTACTCCCTCTAAGAGCCAAAGCCTTCTTAACATAAACCCCAATACCAGACATGAAAAGGACTCTTTTGGAATGTTGGCAAGGACTGTCCAAGAGACTCCCAAAAACATATTATTATTGCCCACAAAGGTACAAGGTAAATCCCTATGGCCTTCAGAAACAAGGCCCAGAGGCCCCAGAGCTAAACTACCCTGAATATTCCTTATCTGAGAACTAAATTTCATAGTACCAGAAGGTATCATGAAAGATTCCAAGGGAAGAGACCAGACAGTCCCACCCAGCTGTGACACCTGTGGACCACATGAAAGACCAGCATGGCACAATAGCCATAAGGGTGGGGCACATACCTTAGCAACAACCAGCAGCTCTCTAGTTGAACTTAAGACCTGCTCAACACAAGAGAAACCATGACTCATACTAGAAACCCCAGTGCTAACAAAGTCATGGCTACTAGAGGATAATCTATAACCTCTAATTTACTAAACCAGAATAGTCTCTAACAACAATCTATAGACGTCTGTCTCTCTACTCACAGATAAGTTTAGTTTTCACTTCTCATCAAGGAAACTTTTCTTTACAACAGATGGAGACCACTAAAGAAAACCACAACCAATTAAAATGCGGACTTGTGGAGCCTGATCTCAACAGATACACATACAAAACACTCTCACTGACAGGGCTTGGGAAACATTGCAAAAGAGAGACCTGAAAGATTATAAGAGCCAGAGGATGAAGGGGCTTCCTGTGAGACTGTCTTCTAGTAATGATAGAAGTTAGACTCATATAGTCTCACCAACATGACCACTCAAACGTGAGCTGAACAAAGACTACACCAATGAACATGGCAAAGTGAAACAAGAAGAGCTTACAAGGTCTCAGTCCTACACAAAGAACTGTAGGCAACTGAGGAAAGCTGGGAATGGGAGAAGAGGTGGTGTTCCCAGGGAAGAGCACACCGATTGGTTATCCAGGGCCAATGGTCTGTCCTGAAAACATACATGCAAGTAAATTTATATTGACTGAGCAGGGTGCGTACGTGCGTGTGTGCGTGCGTGCGTGTGTGTGTGTGTGTGTGTGTGTGTGTGTGTGTGTGCGTGCGCGTGCGTGTGTGTGTGTGTGTGTGTGTGTGTGTGTGTGTGTGAACACATAGATATATGCAAACAATAACAGTTAGTGAAAAAAAAGGCCATAAATTTGAATTGAAGGATAATGGAGATATGAGGATTTGGAGGGAGAAGGAAAGGAAGAAATGTTGTAATTACAATTTCAAAAAAAAAAAATGACTTGACCAAATAATTTAAATAGGATTGTCTGATCCTCAAAACATAAATAAAAATAACATGGTCACATTTTCCTTTCTAAGACATCAAAAATAGTACATACTATGACTTTCTCTTCAACTAGAAAGGAACTAGTTATTCATATTATGTATGTATAAGTGCTATTATTCACACACACACACACACACACACACACCTCTAGAATATGTAGTCCTCCCTTTTCCCTCTGCTAAAAATGTCACACCAAAGAAGTGAAAGCACTTTCCCCCTAATTAAGGACCACATGCTGCTCCTGCAGTAATTACAGGTCTCATTAGTGTCCAATGAGAGATTTGGTGTCAATCATAGTATGCAGACTTTATAGAGTATTATAGTTCTAAAAGTTTATATCCTTTCCAGGTTGTGAATGAATTATTGAGCTATAATTTGTTTTGTATGAATTTGTGTGATTCTTTATAGTGCTGGCACATTTTTGCTGAGAGATACAGGGGTGGGAGGGAGTCACATAAGTGCTAGGTTGTGGTAACTTCAAGAAATAAAAAGAGCTGACTTGGCTTTTGTTTGTTTGTTTTGTCTGGGTTTTTTTAAATCTGATTTAATATCTTTTCCATAAGCAATCTCCATTAACAACCATTGGGTTAGAGCATTTTCAAATCACCTGTCCTAGATCTGTGGCACATTTTCTTCACTAACAGTCTTCATTTTACATAAAGAAGATAAACAAATGTTTTTAAAAACATGAATTGATTAGCAGTCTATGCCTCACAATGATTCTCCTTGTTACTTTTGTGCAATAGTTAACACTAGCAACATTTAGTGGGAAATGTATGCTATTAGCTACACTACAAAAGTTTTAAATAAGTTGTTGAAATAGTCAGTTCATTTTCTTAAGCAAATATAGTCCAATATATACACATAATCTCCTAGATAGTGAAAAAGAACATCTTAACATATGTAAAGAGATTTTTATAGAGTAAATATAATAACTTTTTATTTGACTTTCAAATCGGACTGTGAGCTCCTAGAAATAGGGATTATCTCTTATGCAACTTAGTGTTTTCAAACATATTTTCTTTTCATTGAGTCAATAAAGGCTATATATAGATTGGAGGAAGAAATTCTCCTTCCTGGTTTGATGATGAGGGGAACTATATTGGAGAAGTCTCTGTGATAAAGAACTATGTATAGCCTCTTAGATCTGTCTGGATGCCAGCTGAGAGCCAGGAAAGCGCTAGCCTCTTCAAAATGCACCCTAAACCATCAAGCATCTTAGGAATTAAAAATAAACACAACTTAGGATTTACCAAGCATCTTACTTTATAACTAAATTATTCTTGGCCTCTCTTGAAAATACAGTAATTAATCATAAACATTTTAGAAGTTGAAATCCAGACATTGTGAACATGTGCACAATGATGAGACAATGTCATAAGCAAAGTATGCCAGATGTAAAAATATAGAGTGGTTCTGGGCTGCAAAGCTGAGACTAACTGGAGAACACATATCCTATCTGGATGGCACAGCCATCCATGGTCTTGCATGAAAATGAGTTGTTCCTGATTTTGAGAGACATGCTTTATTCCCAATGAAATGAAAAAATATGAATTTGTTATTGGGGAAAAAACACCTGCTCCTTAAACATTAAAAAGATGGTAAGTTTTGACTTGATTGTGAATTTCTTGTAGCATGAATCTTAAAGGTACTTATTAAAGGTACTTACAACCCCAGTTCATGTACTTAGAAAAACAATAGAATAATAAGAGTTAAGGTTGCACATGCAATACTTTGTAGTGCAAGTTGTTAATATTTGACATTGTCTAGAACATGGTACAGATGGTTGTAGTGGAAACAACACTTATGAGGCTAAAGTAGTCTTTGTTTAGACATCTGTGAATCAGAAGCAGAATAAATGATTTGAGCTTCTCAAGTCACGATTTACCAGTCAGGTGCAATGACAGCATTGTTTTTTAAATATTCATTCCCTTCAGAATGAGGCTGTCAGCTTTCCCACTTCCCCTTTGTCTGAATTTCATGGCCTTTCCCAAGCAGAGAATGAATGTCATATCACAGCTAGGCTTCTTGGTATAGAGACAATTAAAGGACTCCCAGTAGAAATGTTGCTTCCCAGGGCTCATGGGAAGTAATGAGGGAAAAGGCATCCAGCATTCTGTCTCCATGTGAACTATGCAGTCTTTCACTGAGCCTAGATTTATTTAATGAGTTGGTGGATATGACTGAGGTTTTCAAAGGTCTGTCATTTCAGTGATAATTGCTCAGGTGTGATAGTGGGGATGATGATATATTGTGTCCTGGATGGTCACTAAATGCTCACATTTTTTTTTATTTACAAGTCAGGCAAACTGACTGACAGATCATTCAGGATGTCTCATAGAGAAGATTTAGATATGAAAGAAGTACACATCAGTAACCATTATTTTCTCCTTAGGAAAGCCCAGTGGATTTTTGCTATGCATAACTAAGCTGTACTTATTTTATATAATATTGAGGTATGTGAGCATACAGATTATTAATTAGTTATACAAATTAATAAAGTAAAGTTGCAATTCATCTAAAATAGTAACTACAAAGGACTTGGTTCTGGTGTACATTGCGGAACTTTCCACTTACCATTTTTGGCATTCTAAAATTCCATTGTAAGGATGGATCACCAAGAAGCTAAAATGGAGGCATTGAAGAGTAGTCAAATGTCTCTTAATCTTATGGATTAAACACCTGCTATTCATTTAAAAAAGATTAGGAACCAATGACAAGACATTTGAAGAAAATTCTGTTTCATCCAAGATTTTGTCTTACAGTACATTCTCACTGCTTCTGTCTTACTCACCACTCTACTACAAAATAAAAACTTTGGGAAAAGTTAATTACTTCCCCTTGTATATCAAAAATATCTGTATCAAAATAATATGTTCACCAGCTTTAAATTCTTAAATTATCATAAAAATGTGTATTTGAAGTCAGATGTGGTGGCATATACCTGTAATCCCAGCACTCAAGAAGCAGAGAAACCTGGGTGAAATAGAAAATTCTAGGCCCGTTGGGTGCATACTGAAACCCTGTCTCACAAACAATGAAAAAAATTTTCAGAAAGGCTTGTTTTTAAAAATAATTAATAATTATTATTTAGAATTTCCCCATTCCTGTTGGCAATATGAAATCAGTTTGATTCTGACAATTGTTTCTAAGTTCGATGTTGTGTGTGTATTTCCTTTTGTTTTTCTTTTTGAAAGTAGCCTATATATATAGCCCAGGCTAGCCCAAGCTAGCATCAGACTTCTGCCTTCATCTCTTAGTGATCCCAGATTACAGGCATGCATAACTTAACAATTCTTAAAATAAAGCCTTATATAATTGCTTCCAGAGTTATTGAGTGGTGTTTATTATTTCCTGACTTTCTTCCCTGTGATAAAAGAAGGTAAAACTGATTTCCCAAGCAAAACTATTCTGGTCAAGAATTCAATGAAGTGGTTGATCCTCATTCTGTCACTGGTAGTTGGGGTGTAGGTCCAGTGTTTTCAGGCCTATTATCCAAACAACTGAAAATAAGGGTGTACATGGATTTTCAAAAGAAGCAAGGTAACATCATTTGGAACAAAGCCAAAGCAGTAGTTCTGGTTATAAATGGAGACACTGTCAAGAATGACACATCCAGGCTGTGGGACCAGGACCTGTCCTTAGTGCATGAGCTGGCTGTTTGGAACCTGGGGCTTGCACAGGGACACTTTGCTCAGCCTGGAGGAAGGGGACGGGACCTGCCTGGACTGAATCCACCAGGTTTAAATGAATCCCCAGGGGAGTCTTGGCCCTGGAGGAGATGGGAATGGAGGGGAGAGGCTGGGGGAAAGGTGGGGGCGGGAGGAGGGAGGACAGGGGAACCCCTGGCTGATGTGTGAAATTGAAACACAAATATAATAATAATAATAATAATAATAAGAAGAAGAAGAATAATAAGAAGAAGAAGAAGAAGAAGAAGAAGAAGAATGACAAAAGACCCAAGAGTGAGAGTGTTCAAGTGCCTCAATTGTTGTTCATGGCTTCCTTTTAGGGGATACAAGAGATGGAGTTTAGTTACTAAGGGGTATTCTTTGGGTGGTTCTCTATTTTGATTAATGCGTTATACAATAATTTCTCTAATGTTCATATCCTTTCCATTAGACATTTGATTTTAATCATATGTAAACAATTGTGTGTGTAAGATGGTAAAAAGGGGGTCTCCCTAAAAGGTTACTAGAACATGTACTACATACGCACCTCAAACCAAGGAAGTCTGGATTGGTCCTTCTATTCTACATACCCCAATATTTTGGTATTGTACTTGAGTAAAAACTGCCCAAATTTGATTGATTCCAAGAAAAGAGAAATTGATACCATTTTTCAGAAATAGGAATATGCATAGCCAACGCAAGTGGGAGATGTAAGGAGCTCTGGCAGTTTCTAGGTGCAGTGTTTAGAGAGGAGTATATGCCCACAGTATGTACAAGTGAAGGCACCAGTTTACCAAGTGCATTTTTATAAGCTGATGTGTGTGTGTACCCCAAGCCAAACTGGGGGTCCCAGGATAATCTATCTCCTGTGTCTACCTCAATTCTATGTCTCTGTGTATGACTCCAAAATTAAGAAGAAAGATGTTCACTTAGTGGCATGTTTTTCTTTAAGAGACTTTTTTAAAAAAAAAAAAATCTCATTGCTCCTTAAAGTGTCTCTGTGCTAGAATTCTTTATTGGTTCCACAATATTGATCCAAAGATTGACTAAAGATGCTAGTTGATGAATCCATTACAGCTATTTTCTTGTTTTCCTTCCTTCTGTTTCTTTTCCTTTGAACTCTAACCAATGCATTTAGATGATGTTTTAAGGATTCCATTAACTTAATTTTAAGTGATCCTTAACTTCTTACTTTCTCATTGGGGCTTCAGCTTTGCTCCTATTGTATGTGCTTTTAAGTTTCCTGTTTGTACTTACTAGCTTTTTGTCAACTTGACACAAGCTAGAATCACCTGGGAAGAAGCAACTCCAATTGAGAAAACGTTTCCCTCAAATGGCCTATGGGGCATTTTTGATTAATGGTTATTGTGGGTAGGCTCAGCTCAAATAGGCAGTGTAACCCCTGGCAAGTGATCTGGTTGCTGTAAGAAAGTGTCTAGCAAGCCATGGGGATAAAGCCAGTAATCAGTGTTCTTCTGTGGCTTCTGCTTAAGTTCCTGCCTGGAGTTCCTGCTCTGGTTTCCCTTCATAATGGATTGTAACTGGAGAGTGTAAGCCAAATAAACCCCTTCCTCCCCAAGTTGCTTTTGTCATGGTGTTTTATCACAGCAGAAGAATGGAAACTAAGGCAGCATTTTTCTAGTTTCATTCTCTTGTTATGATTAAAAACACTCTGACCAAAAGCAAACATAGGGCTAACAGCTTACAAATCCCAGATAACAATCCATCATTGAGTGAAGTTAGGTCCAGAATTCAAAGCAAGAACTAAAGCAGAAACTATGGGAAAATGCTGCTCACTGGCTCACTTCCTAGCTTATGCTCAATTAGGTTTCTTGTGCAACCCAGGCATACCTGCCTAAGGATGGTGTGACTCATAATAGACTAGGCCTTCCACATCACTCATTAATCAAGGTAATCTCTCAGAGATATCACCACAGGCCAATCTGATTAAGCACTTCTTCAATTAGGATTCCATATTTCCAGGTTATTCTAGGTGATTAGTTGAAGTAGAAACTAAGCAGAACACACATTTATTCAGTTCTTTTAAGAACTACTAATTTACCTCATTTGTTATCAATAAATAGGTTTATCTGTCTTCCTACAATCTCACAGCATTTTCATCATACATTCAAACATGAATTTATGGAAAACACAGGCTGCCAGGAGCCAACAATCTAACTTCTAAATCTTTATTTGAATATGTATTTTAGGACACTGAGAATAAGTAGGACTAAATTAAATAATCCCTAAGAGAAACCTGCCTGCTTGATGAATGGATAGTAGAAATCCTCGTGGTTTTCAGGATTCCCCTTCCCAGATGATCCTCATGGTTTTCAGGGTTCAAGGCATGAAATCCTCATGACCCACATGCACCATGACCATACCAGTCATGGAGGTCAACATCTGTTGTAATTAGTAATCAGAACAATCTACTCACCCAACAATATTTATCACATTCCTACAGGAGCAGGGGATATGAAAGACTCTGATTCTTTATTGAGTAAGATATAAACTCTAAGTAAGAATGTAGCATTGCCAGTAACAGGGCTTTGGCCCAACTCTTTATGTACCTAGGTTTTCAGCTTATTCATATGCAAAGTGGAAAATGTTTAGTTTTTTTTTTTTTTTTGTTACCCAATTGATTGAGGAGTTACTAATGATTATACTTAAAGTGATAGTATTTACTGTTTTAAGTAGTAAGTAAAGGAAGAAAGGAATAATTTTACAAGTGCAGGATAAATCTAAAAAGAATAAATCCAATTTCATGGAAAAAACTAATGTATTCCTCGTTCTTTGAATAAATTTTATAATATACATCTTCTCATTCTCCAGTCCATCACTGTATGCTCAGTTGCTGTTGGGATTTCCACCTTGAAAGGAGATCTTGATGTGACAAAGTAAAGCATAAAATGTCATTTTAAAGTTAAATACTTTTGTGGAACTCTGCCAACTATAATCCCATTCTTTACCAAGCTGCATTCAGACTTAAACTTCTAAGCAAAACAGATGAATATATCCCCAGCATTATGTCAGTGTGATTGACCCAGCATACCAAAATGTGTAAGCAATTATTCCCACAATTCAATAGTTCAAAATTCAATCACCATGTGACAAACACAAGAATTTAATGAATGCAAATGCATAGCATTGCATGAGTAGCCACTGTAGGGTTTCACAGAAGCAACCAGTAGTTCATATGTATATAGTATCCTAAAAAGAAAACTAAAAAGAAAAAGTCAAATGCATATATATATATATATATATATATATATATATATATATATGCATATATTTGTGTGTGCTTGTGCATGTACATTGTACATTATGTATATTCATATTTGTATTTTTTAAGTGAATGGGGCTGAAAAGAAAAGAAGGTTCATCCTCATAGTAACTTTGAAGGCATGCAGTGCTTTATAGCAATGCTTAGTGTAAGGCACGAGATACACAAGGCAATCTGTTGGATGTTAGGAACACTGATGTTTGAAAAAGACTTACACTTTCATGACAGTTACCATTGCTGAGCAGAATCAGATCCTGGAGAACTGACCACCTTGCATCTATTGAGTAGTGCATTTATGTAGCAGGATGCAAGTGAGTGGTTGGCTCCTCCAGTAATCAGGATGGGCATGTGACCTGCTCACCTTAACAAATTGCCTCAACTACTCAGCCATTTGGATTGGTCTATAAAGAGGCCAGTTTCTGGATTTATTAAAACCTGTCATTGCCCTATTTTCCTAACATTGCAAAAAATACCATTTTCTTTTATGTGAAGAAAATAAATATTGGCTACAGAAAGACATGGAGGCAATATCTTCAGAAACATTTATTATGTACCAAAGAATACAGGAACAAGGATTCATGGACCTTGAAAACACTTTAAACTGAGAGTAAATACCTATGATGATGCTTTGAATATAAAATACATGAGATGAATTTTGAAATTTATCTAGCATATTGCTATTTTACCTACCTAACTCCTTCTCCTATATTTACCACCCTCCCACTTCCCTAAGGAGGCCCCTTTCCCATTTCCACTATCAGATCAATAGTATCCTGCTATTCCTCTCTCCCTTCTTCCTGCCTTCCACTGTAGTTACTCCCTCTCCCTCCCTGAAGAGCTCTCTGTGCTGGACCATGTTATGTCTACTTGACACAAGCTAAAGTCCTCTGAGAGGAAGGAAACTCAATTAAGAAATGCCTCTTTAAGATCAAACTCTAGAGCATTTTCTTCATTAGAGATTCATTGAGGAGGGCCCCGCCCACTGTGGATGGAGCTACCCCTGGGCAGGTGGTCCTGGCTCTTAGCTGAGCAAGCTATGAGGAGCAAGTCAGTAAGCAGCACCTCTCCATGATCTCTGCATCAGCTCCTGCCTCTAGGGCTCTGCCCTAATTTGAGGTCCTGCCGTGATTTCCTTCAGTGATGACCAGCAATATGGAAGTGTAAGCCAAATAAACACTTTCCTCTCCAACTTGCTTTTTGGTCATGGTGTTTCATCTCATCAGTAGAAGCCCAAACTAAGACTCCTACTTTCCTCATCAGATTACTTGTACCCTGAAATTTCCTTTTGTGTTATCATTATTATGAGAAAAATTAAACTGCAGTTAGCCATATCCTGACTTCAGACTTCAGATTTGGTAGCTGTATCCCAAGGCTCAAAACGTGTGTGTGTGTGTGTGTGTGTGTGTGTGTGTGTGTGTGTGTGTGTGTGTGTGTTCTGCTGGTCCTAGACTACTGGAGAACTTATATAGAAAAAGCATGCCAAGCCTTCAGTAGCATAATAAATGGAAAGTAGATGTTATGTTTAATTAAGAACTAACATTAAAAGAAGGTAAAGGAATCTACTTGAAGTACTACATTGTGGATTTCCTTGAATTTTAGAACAAAGAATATGGGCATTTCACCAAGCAAGAGAAAGACATTGTAATCTTTTGAGCAGAAAAGTGGCAAAGTAAATTACTCACAGAATGAGCAATGGGCTATGGAGTGGCAGGATGTGAGAACAAAAGGAGGTAAAGTGGCTGTACTGCTTGTCCAGATATGAGAGATAAGTTCAATTGTGCATGGAAGGAGAATGAATAGAGGGAGTAAAATCAATACCAAGAAAACGAAAACAGGCTGTGAAGCTCAAATGCCAAAGTATCAGTGCACTTCATTATCACGCTCAGACCCAGCCCAAAGCAAGGGCACTCTCTGAACACAAAAGGCTGTTTTCCATCCCATGACTAAATCTACCCTTCTCCTGTAGGTATGTTTATTATTTTTATTTCACCTATGAACCTAGCGTTGTTTAATCTCTCTCACCTTTAGTGAAAAAATTATTAATAATACCAATCATGGAATGTCCTTGATTCTTGATAGCATCCAATTATGATCTGCATTCCTAGTCTTGCACAGAATTAAAACCATACTCAATAAGTAAATGCTCGCTGTTCCTCTGGCTGAAATGCTCTTGCAGTTACCTCAGGTGTGCTCTTTGATACTACAAGCTAAATAAATACAGCTTTGTTTGACTAGAGGTTGCTCCTGTGATTCTTAATTAGTGGACTTCACCATGTAAATAATGTCAGCAAGGAAAACTGAAATACCAAATCATTGGTTGACATAATACAGATGGCTGAAAATGACTGAAGCTTGAACCTAAGTAAAATAGAATTGTAGATAGAATGTAGAGATGCAGAAATATGAACTAATTTCAAATTTGTTGAACTTCAGGGCATGCAGTGTGACATATAAGAGAAAATGTAACATAAAACACATATTTAGGGAACAAGCACTGCAGGAAACATCAAGTAATTCAAGGGGTGAAGACCAGAATAAAGGTGATTTTAGGCATCTTAAAAGCAAGGTGGCTTTGAAGGGAAGTGTTAAAGAATGTGCAATTGGAAAGGTGGCCCAGTGTGTGCTAGTATGTCAGAATATAGAATTTCTCCTTCAGATGGGCTCTCAATGTTATCCATCACCATTAATCTCTATAATGACTCCTACGTTGTCCAGGCTAAAGTTTGTTCAGTGATTTATCAAGCAAATTCTTTGCACAGCTTCACTATATAGATCAAGTAATTATCTAGACTGAAAAAAATTAAAACAATGATCTTCATCTAACCTACTGACTGTTCAACACCATATCTAACACATTATATCAGCACTCACTAAATTGGTTCAGGGTGTAAAATAGTGAAAGAACAGAATCCACATGTGTTGGTCCATACAATGTTGGAATCTAGAATTATTGTCATCACTCTCCTAGCTCTGAAATCAGTGTGAATTTTTCCTAGTGTCAAGAGGAAAAAAGAAGATAATTTCCAAACCAGGCATATTGAGTCTGAAGAATCATAATCACTCAAAGCACACAGCTCAGAAATACAGAACTGATTCAAACCCCAGCCTTCATATAATGTTCTAGGAATCTCAATAAAATTCTCTTTGTCTCAGTTCCCTCAACATTAAATCCATTGATAGAAAACAACATGTGGTTGAAGATTAATAAACGATGACTGAAACAAAGCAACAAAACTAGAACTAAATACTAAATCACACTTTTGAGATGACTACTTCCACTAAAAGTATTGGAGAAAAATGTGAAGATATTGGAACATCTTTATACAATTAATGCATGTATAGAATGGTGCTGTTGCTATAGAAAACAGTATGATGGTTCCTCAAAAATTTTAATTTTAATTACCACGTGATTCAACAACCTCACATCTTCCACTTGTGTGTATAAATAAAAAACTTGAAAGCATGGTCTCAAATATACATTTGCATATCTGTGTTCATAGAAGCCTGAAGGTGAGAACAAACAAAGAGTTCATGTAAAAATAAGTGAATTAACAAAATGTGTTTAGTGCATAAAATGGATTCCATTCAGTTTTTAAAAGGAAGGAAATATTGATACTGTTGTAACCCAGGTGAAACCTAGAACATTATGCTAAGTGAAATAAACCAGAATGACAAACACTACATGACTCACTTATACTCAGTATCTGGAATAGTCAGATGCATAAAGTAGGGTGATATTGCCAGGAGATAAAGTGGTAAGATGGAGAGTTGATATTAATGAGTTACAATTTCACATTAGCAAGATCATTACCTCTACCTTGCCATCTCCAAAAATGCAATCAAACACTCCCAGTCCATTGCTTTTAGGCAGCTCAAACACTGGAAGAGGGAGAGCAAAGTTGTTCTCTACTTCTCACAAAACAAAACAAACCAAAAAAAAAAAAAAACCCTAATATATTCAATTAAATAAAAAAATGATAATTTCTTGATTCTTTTGGTGATGTTAGTGGTGATGAGTCACTGAAAAGTTCTTGCTGTAATGGTAGTGGACTCTGTGTCTAATTCTGTTTAAACCATGGTGGTTCTTTTTCCAGTTGTCCTCAGTTTTGAAGATTTAAGAATTCCCAAACAACAAGAAAGGTCTCTTTGTACAATATAGTAAAAATAAACCTTTTCACTAATAAATTGAGAGCATAAATTAGTAAAAGTGTGGGCAGAGTTTTTCATTGGGACCACCAGCTCCCAAATAATGACACAGAGACTTATTATTAAATATAAATGCTCAGCTGCTAGCTTAGGCTTGTTACTAATTAGCTATTATAACTTAAATTAACCCATATTTCTTATCTACCCTCAGCCATGTGGCAGTACCTTCTTTCAGCACAGCACATTCATCTTGTTTCTCTCCCTGTCTCCTCACAACTCTCCTGACTCTGCTCTTCTTCCCAACAAAATCCCTCTACCCCCAAAATCCTGCCTAGCTACTAGTCATTTAGCTTTTTTATTAAACCAATTACAGTGACATATATTCACACAGTATGAAGAAATATTCCACATAAAATAAATTGTTCTCTTTACAAAATAGATAATGAAATATGTCATTTACAAAATAAATACAAATACATAAAAATGCAATAACTATGAAAACATAAAAATTCTCCAACATAAATCTTAATAATATAAGAAATATAAATTAATATAATGATACACTTCTTGCTTATTGATTTGGATATGATTAAAAGAATCATTCTACTGTTGTTGCATTCAAGTAAGTTACTTTTGAATTCATAACAAACTAAGGGATTCTGAAAATGTACTTAAAAAAACTAAAATAACAAAAATATCCATTAAAATGTTATTGCAGTATTATATATGAAATGAAACAATATAAACTCTGACACTAGAGAGTTCATTACATCAAAAACAATGTGTACCACTATGGATTTATCAAAATGTAAGTACCCCATAGTCTGCTTTTTCTTAAAATCTCATGAATCTTTCACCTTTTGAAAAACATCAATGTGTGCATAAGTGTACATGTGAATGAGTGGGAAAAAAGTCATACTATCTTGCTAAGTAACAAAAATAATGCATATTAATTTATGTGTTTGATGTGCATAGTCTATTCAATGTGTGAATGTATATATAAGCTATCAAAATCAGTGATGGCCTTTATTTACGTTACTTTCTAATTTTCTCTGTAACTGTAAATTCAGTTGATAAAATAACAATAAAATTATATAGATATTGTTTTCAGAAGACTTACATTGATGAAAACGTTAATGGCATCGAACTGATTAGGAAGGGAGAATATAAAATTATGTGCTTAAAGTGAGTATGAGTAAGTAAAGAAGACTTTGAACAGAAAGAAAGATAAGAAAATGCAGTGCCATATTCACAGTCAGAATATTTTGTAATTGTTTTCTTTTATAGTTTTCAATTTTTAAAATTATTATTATTATTATTATTATTATTATTATTATTGCTTTAATTTTACACATCAGCCATGGGTTCCCCTGTCCTCCCCCCTCCCGCCTCCACCCCTACTTCCCCCCAGCCCCTCCCCTCCATTCCCATGTCCTCCAGGACCAAGACACCCCTGGGGATTCATTTAAACCTGGTGGATTCAGTACAGGCAGGTCCAGTCCCCTCCTTCCAGGCTGAGCAAAGTGTCCCTGTGTAAGCCCAAGGTTCCAAACACATAATGCACTAAGGACAGGTCCCAATCCCACAGCCTGGATGCCTCCCAAACAGTACAAGCTAGTCAATTGTCTCACTTATCCAGAGGACCTGATCCAGCTGGGGGCTCCACAGCCTTTGGTTCATAATTCATGTGCTTCCATTCGTTTGGCTATTTGTCCCTGTGCTTTTTCCAATCTTGGATTCAACAATTCACACTCTTACAGTCCCTCCTCTTTCTCGACAGTTGGACACCTGGAGCTCCACCTGGGACCTGGCTGAGGATCTCTGCATACACTTCCATCAGTTATTGGATGAGAGTTCCAGCACGACTGTTAGGGTGTTTAGCCATCTGACCACCAGACTAGGTCAGATCAGGCTTTCTCTCGACCATTGCCAGCAGTCTACAGAGGATGTATCATTGTGGATTTCTGGGGACCTCTCCAGCACTCTGCCTATTCCTGTTCTGATGTAGTCTTCATTTATCATGGTCTTTTATTCCTCATTCTCCCTTTCTCACTCATAGGAGGATACTAGATGTAATACAAAGAAGACTAGACTGCTCCACAACTCCAGGGAGGCTACCTAGAAATCGGGACCCTAGGAAAGACACAGGGATCACCGATGACAGAGAAATGGATGAGATCTACATGAACAACCTGGATGACAGTGGGAGTAATGAAGGGCAAGATTTGAGGGAAAGAAAGCTTAGGGGAGCAGGAGATCCCAGCTGGATATAGTTTACAATTTTATTACATTAAGAAATATTATCTTTACTATTAAAAAGTTAATTGAAGAGCTTGATTGATATATTATGCTTAATAACCGAATGACTTCAGTCTGTGAAGAGGACTGTTAGATTGTTGCTTCCTCTTCCTTCACAGTCCACACTGCTTTGTTCAGTAAAAGGCTTGAAACTAATTGATTTCCCACTTCCTCTCTTTTTTTACAAAAAGCTCATATTCTTATCTTCAATACAGTTCTTATTGCTACTCTATTTCTGTGTGTCTATTTCACCCTGGGATGGTAGTTCTGAAATGTAATTCTTTATCCTGCAAAATGACCATGAAACACAGCAGAAAAAGAGCTGTCTAGGCAGCAATAGAAAACTCAGAACTTTGTCAAGGAAGTATCTAATATTGATATCTACAAAGGGATTTCTGTATAAAAGGAGATCATCTAACAAAAGAAACAAAGAAGAGGTCTGTGACATCCCACAGAAGAAAAGCAGGAGCCATGACTATTAAGTTCTAGCAGGAGGAAGACACAGCTCTGAGTCATCAAACTACATTAGATCCTCAAGAAAATCTGTAAAATTAAGTCTATAAAAGCTGACCCAGCTGGTTAATTAGCACACTGTACACCAGATTATGTTGTATAGTTAGATTTTTTTATTCTAAACTACAACCTAATAAGTCAAACCAATTACATTACCAAGGACTTGATGACTTTTCTCATGTGAGCTCACCAGGCTGCTAACTTGCTTTTACAGACAAGCAGGATGACTGTTGTTCCATGCCTCATTTATCAGACCTGCATGGTAAAGCTCCCAGAGTGAACTGTTTCCAGAGCTTTTACCTCAGGGAACGCTGTGCTCAGCCCAAGCTACTACCAGCCAAAGGAAGTGATTCATTTATGAAGGTTGCAACTATAGACAATGAAACAGCTGGTCATGGGCTCTTTGTCCTGGCCTGAGATCCCTTACAACATCTGTTAGTATGAGCAGAGTCAAGCATTGACATTTGTTACATTACAGAGGCATTGGGAAGTTCCACCAGAATAATAAGCAAGAGATTAAATGGTGAAGGTCACTTGCTTAGACTGAAGACTTGTTAAACTCTTCTTAATTCAATGAAAACCTGTATCTCACCCTAGAAAAGAGTTTCTAATTAATTTTCCAACACTCCAAGTATATGCTTTTAAGTTGCTCTGGCTATCCATGTTCATTTCATTATAGAACCAGGATTTCATATTCTCTGTATCTGTGTGTCTCTCTGTCTCTTTTTATCTCTGTCTTTGTCTGTCTGTCTGTCTGTCTGTCTCTCTCTCTCTCTCTCTCTCTCTCTCTCTCTCACTCACACACACACACACACACACACACACATACATACACAAAGAAAAAGATACATTTTTAAAGATGCATGTATGTACCACATGCATACTTGGTAACGAAGTAGGCCAGAAGAAGGTATTGGATCCTCTGGAACTAGGGCTATAGGCAGTGGTGAGCTACTATGTGGGTCTAGCAATTTGAACCCACACCCTCTGTCACAGCAGATAGTGCTCTTAACTGATGTGCTATCTCCAGTCATGGTATCTTTCATTTTTTCCCACATAACTTTAATTTACTTGTGTTTTCCCATGCCATTTAATTGGCTAAAACTGTTTGCACCCTTTACTTTTCATCTTCCCTTTTTAAAATCTTTTTCATAATTTTCCTAAAACTCAAACAACCTCTTTCATGAACTCTGTCTTGCCTGTTTCCAAGGAGATGTTCTCAAAATAAGAAGCCTACTTTACATAGTTATCAAGAAAGGTCTTTGAGTCCATTAGAATGACTAAATTCTAATCTCAGTTTCACCATGTATTTATTGTATGACCTTAGGTATTCTTTGTCTCGTGTTTCCTTCTCTCAATTCAGGTGCTTGCTTATCTAGCCATGAATGTTATGCAGATTAAATTAAGACACCATCAAGCACCTTGAAAACTACTAGATGTGTTGATAAACTATTCTTCCTTTCAGAAAGGAGAATCTCTTGGTGTAGATGTAACAGTCTTATTAAATAAGAAACATAGAGCCAAATGCAATTAAAAGCCCAAGAGGTCAGAGCATGGTGTGGCTGAAAGGCATTTTTTGCTTTTCATTTGTGAAGAGTGGTTTCTTTTTTAAAAAAATAATTTATTTTTTTTTAATTCCACCATCAGCTCTAGCCAGATTATTTACACTATATTATGACACCTACCTCTTAGCGTTTTCCTTCTCTCCTTCTTTGACTAGAGCTGAGGGAGGGGTTTGGGAATGGCTGTTCAGTGAACCATATTAAAAACCCAAACCCAAACCCTGCACTAAATACCTTTATCTAATAGCACATTTCTTCTCATCAATTGCTATAGAAAATTTTGTTTAGATTTTGCTTTATTACCCTTTTGTAGAATTATAACATTGTCACCATTAGTGCTGTCTTATCTAGTTCCCCATTAGATTAGTTAAGTAGGGGATGACTAAATTGCACCTCTACTATCTCCTGTTGCACAGCCTTTGATATGAGTGGACAGTACACCACAAATGTGAGATGTCATGTGGAAACACTGCATGAATGTTTAATTAGTTTACAATTTAAGAATCTGACAGAAATCCATGTATATGGTAAGAGGCTTTTATACCTTAACATTTTCTTTGAAGAAGAATTTCAAGTATCTTCACCCATAGAAATGTTTAGCTTAGCTAAATGTCAATAAAAGAAATTTCCAAGGCAATTGTTGCTATGTGTTATAGCCTTTATTCTTGTTCTTGGTGGTGGTACCACACTCCTCAATTCCAACAGAACAGCATATTGATGATGGTGTAATTGGCAGGATAAACAGGGATGAGTATTCAAACATAAGAATACTAGAGTCAGTGAGGTGGCTGAGCAGGTTAAGGTACCTAATGATCTGAGTTCCATCACTAGAACCTACACTGTGGAAAGAGAGAACTGACTTTCACAAATTGTCCACTGACCTACACATAAGCATGCACATGTGCACACACACAGAGAGAGAGAGAGAGAGAGAGAGAGAGAGAGAGAGAGAGAGAGAGAGAGAGAGAGATAGAGGAGGGAGGGACGGAGAGACAGACAATTAATTAATTAATTAATTAATTAATTAATTTTTAAAGAAACAAAAATGTTAGGCTCCAAGTGATTCCTTTCACCAACATCTGGCCTGATCTTGGACATTTAGTAATACATCATACCTTTATTGCATAAATTTTCTCTTCTGCAAAATTAAAGACTTAGCCTTATCTAGTTCTAATGTTATATAGGTGCTATTTCCAAATCAATCAACAAATGATCTAGATAAACTATAATAGGTGTTTTAAATAAAATCCATGGTGATTTGCATTAAGCAGCACATTTAAGAACATAATGCCATTCTCTGAAATTAAATTCCAGCTATCTTTGTCTGTTTCTTTATCGATAAAATAGGGAAAATAAAAATCATCCATCCTTTCCCATATTATTAATATCAAGATTCATGTAGTTTTATATGATATACATTTCCTATTTGTTTGTGTAGGCGGGTGGAGGTGGTTGTACATGTGTGTGCCAGTATGCATTTGTGTATGTGCACATGGAGGACAGAGGATAATCTTGGATGTTGCCATTTACTTTATTTTTGAGCCAGGGTTTCTCACTGTCCTGGAGCTCGCCAGGTAGTGTAGACTGGCTGACCAGTGAGCCCCAGAGATCACCTGTCTCTTCATTTCCAGCATTTACATGTGTGCCTGGCTTTTTCACTTGAGTTCTGGAGGATTCAACTCACCCCTGCATGCTTGCAAAGCAAGCATTTTATCTTTACAGCCTTACTAAATATTTTCTTGAATATTAAACTCTAGGGGTTTGAGGAAAAGCATCTGTATAAAACTAAAATGTGAAGTGTGTATAAGATTTCTGTGTTGGCTACTGCCAGGTAGTAGCCACTCAAACGGCTATCATTATTCATCTCTAAAGCACAAAACTATCTCTCTACATGAGCAACTATTTTTGAGGAAATATTTTCAGATTTGTGGAAGGCTGAGGTCAGAACTAATCATGTCTTTTCTGATGATCTTCTCCAAATAGTTAATAAACACATATCCTATTTCATTCAAGAGCTGCTAATCTCTACAATAAATATTCATCTTCATGTTTGTGAAACAAAACTGTAATTCAGTTCCCTGGGTGATTTGGAATGTGCATGATTCCCTCCATTGTTTCATCACTCTATCAATCTCACAGTTACGTGATATGTGCCTTTCTTCACAGCCCTAGGGAGTAATCTTTAAGAACATATTTAATATGCAATTTTTTCAGTCCTGACATTGGCCAGATGGCAAGTGATATAATGAAAGGAGTGAATCAAATCTATATAGCATCATTTAGGACAATTAGCAGTAATTACTAATGTACAAAAGAACATATTTTAAGGCTCTTTAAAGAGATATGTGTGTGGAGAGAAGGGTTTAGTTTTTTTTGTTTTTTGGGTTTTTTTTTTTTTGGTTTTTTTTTGGGGGGAGGGGGGTTGGTTTTTTGAGACAAGGTTTCTCTGTGTAGTTTTGGTGCCTTTCCTGGATCTCGCTCTGTAGACCAGGCTGGCCTCGAACTCACAGAGATCCGCCTGCCTCTGCCTCCCAAGTGCTGGGATTATGTGCCACCACCACCCAGGGAGAAGGATTTAGTTTTTAAGAATTAGACTTTCCCCGAATAAATTGTTTCAAGAATAATAAGCAAAAATCAGAATTTTAATACTTCATGTCATGTAATTTCATGTGAAGAGCATAGTTGAGAATTTTGTTTAGAGCATTTCTTTTTTTAAGGGCTGAATTATCGTGGGCAGTGAATTACCTCATCTTTGGAGATCAATAAACCACTTCAAGCTTTAGAACTAGGTTCCCCTTTCAAGCCATGATTATAATGAGATGACACAGCAAATTGCCGAAGGAAGAGGACAGCACAAAGAAAAGGAAAGTCATGTCAACCAAATGTCAATATCATTAACATTTGCTAAGGAGGCACCATAGCAACCTTGTAAGAGCATCTAATAAATAGATACTTAGGTATTCTGATTGTCCAAGTGCTCTATCATGGGAGATAAAAACGTTGCAGAGTACAAAAGGATAAAAGATAGTGATTTTGGAGAATGTGTTATTTACACATACTTTGCAAAAGATATTTTCTACCAACTCCTGATGAATATTTGCTATATTTCTATATTTAATTGTATGTGTTATTTTAAATTACATGCTTTATTTTGTCATTACTATAAGGTGAGAATTAAAGTTGTTTTATTGTTTTGCTGAAGTTAAGGTCAATCCAGAACTAATAAATTGGTTTTCTTTAATGAAAATTTACAATAAATTGGTAAAGCTTACCAATACCTTTTAATACCCCTCATACTCTCATGATAGAATGCAATCATTAACCAGATGAAAAGGCAGATTGCCCTGGTTGGGCTAAATGGATAGAACTGAAATGTTTGATCTGCCAGACTCTGCAATGTCTGAGTGTCCTTCACCTTTGAGACTGCCATACATAATGATGCATAGAATTGTGCAGACAATGCTTATCTATGAAAGAAACTTGATGGTTTTTTATGATCATGGGATCCAACCCACATGTAAGACTGGAACCAATTAAATTATTTTCTGCTGATATTCCTGTTCATTTCTGTTGTAGTTTGAAGTAGTCAGGGCAAAATGATTGAGCTTCAGATTAGGTATTTGATACTTGTTAACAAGCACTCATCTTTAAATATATTTTATATAACGACCTTTATATGATACTTTAAAATTTATCACCCAAATTGCTAATACTAAGGCAACATTTTAAAGCAAAAGCAGACATAATTTATTTCACAATGTAAAATCATCTTGCACCTGTTGATGCTGTTAGGATGTGCTGTATACTCCCATGCCGCTAAAAGGATGGTGTCATCTTGCTGGGGGATGCCTTTCTGTATGCTGTGGATATATGTTAATCCCATTTGGTTAATAAATAAATTGCTTTGGCCTATGGTGAGGCAGCTTAGAGGCAGATGGGGAATCCAAAAAGCAAGAAAGTAATGTGAAAGGTGGAGTCTAGGGAGATGGCAGGTACCACTAGGAGAAGCAAGATGTGAAAGTACTGGTAAACCACAGCCATGTGGTAACTTACTGATAAATAGAAATGGGTTAAGTTATAAGAGAGAACTAGCAGGAAGTTTGCCTTTGGTCACACAGTTTGTAAATAATATAAGACTCTGTGTTTATCTGAGAAGCTTTCCAGACCATGAGTGAGAGAGATTTGTCTGCATCAGAGAAGCTTTCTGACTACAATCTAGGACTGCAGAAGGTGTTTAGCCAGGAAAACCACAAGCCACACCATCCAGGCAAACTTTATTGAATGAAAAGCACATGCACATCACACAGCAGAAGGTACAAAGGACAGACCTTCCTGTGGGGATGGGAACCCAAGCAGTGTCCAAGCCAGAGGGGAACCCAAGCAGTGTCCAAGCCAGACTGGATTCCAGCTTCTTATGTGTTTGAGACATAGGACAGATCTCCTTTCTTTCTCCATCCTAGCTGATTGGTAATAATTGGGACAAATACAGGAAAGTTGATTGGTTTCAATTGCAGGAGATTCGAAAGTCCCATAAAACAGGCATTGTGTCCCTTCCACCCGACCTTGGATAAAAGCCCACTAAGCCTTTGTCCCAGAAAAGAGGAAACCCTTAATCTACCATCTCAAGTGTTACGTGGAAGTATATTTAACTACCTAGGGCCTCTTTTCCCTGCCTGCCTATTGAGACCCCTATGATCACTTTCTATAATTCTGATTTTCCAGATATAGCATCTAATTCTTCTTTTTATAATTTGACATTTTTTTATTGTTAGTGGCAGCTTAATATAATTACATGATGAATTTTAGTCATTTCTCCTTATATTACTTCTGTCATCCCCTCCTCCAAAGGTACCTTTTCTAACTGATAAGCCCCTCTTATTTTCATATCTTCTTTTTGTGTGTGGCCAGTTAATTCAAATTCATTGACTTAGAGTGTTTGGGAGGTGTGCTACTGGAGCAAGTATTGTTTATCAAAGGCCACACCACTGAAGAAAATGACACCACCTCCCACAGTAAATATTAACTTCATGCTTTATTTTTAAAATAGCTAAATCTAAATTTGTGTAATTCAGTCCAAAGCTTGCTTTGGTGCTCTGGGTCCTGTTTTAGTTTTGATGGCTTATTCCATCACCTATCTAGGTGCATCTTCTTGAAAGGTGACTCTTAGCCTCAAACTTCACTGTAGGTGGAGTTTTCCTGTCCCGACCTCCCACTCCAAAATAACCGCAAAGAGGCTTAATGTTAATTATAAATGCTTGGCCAATAGCTCAAAATTATTACTAACTAGCACTTACAACTTAAATTAACCCATTTATATTAATCTACACTCTACATGTTGCTTTTACCTCTATCTCATTTTGTGTGTCTGACTCATTCTGCATCTAGCTGACGGCTCCACTGACTCCACCTCTCTTCATCCCAGCATTCTCTCTGTCTCAGGCTGTCTTGATAAATCTCTTCCTGCCAAGCTGCTTTTAATTAACAATAAGAGCAATACATATTTACAGTGTATAGACAGATTATTCCACAGCACATCACTGTCTCTCTTGGTCATTTCTTGTCACTTGCACTATCTTAATAGGTTTTGAATCTAGCTGCTTTTCCCCATTACCATTGAATCCATCTTCATTTATTTATGTCTAGGTAAAGGACATGAAAGCTTTATTACATGAGTGGTTATGTTGGCACTTGGTAAATGACAACATACATTATCACTCATAGGCATGAATTATGAAACACTTAATGCCTTTAATAAAAAGGTGTTAAATTCTGAGAGTTTTTTCAGAATTTTTAGATTGAGCTTCCCTTCTGAGCTGCTTGATAATTTAACACCTGGAATCCCAAATGATTATATATTGGAAAAGACAGATATGGAGACACTGTATCCATCAAAGATCCGAGAAGAAAGGACACCTGATTTTCTGACTGCCTTCATGACAGCTCACCTGGATATTATGCAATTTTTTCACCTATAGCTCCTAGCAGAGTCAATCTCAGGTCTAAGGAGAGAACATCAAATCATCAAATCAAAGACCCCAAGATGGATGTGTCAGTTTTTTAGCATGCCTGAACCTCCAGAATGGAAATGTCTGGGGCACCTTTCAGGAAAGTCTCCATTATACTGTGGAGCATCAGTGGGTGATAAAATTGGTTCTGGGAAAGAAGTGACACAGTTGAAGTGAATAACATCAGATACTCTGTGTGTGTGTGTGTGTGTGTGTGTGTGTGTGTGTGTGTGTGTGTGTGTGTGTGTGTTTGTGTGCACATGTGTATTTGCATGGGTGTATTATATGTGTGTATGTACATGTCCTAATGTTAACATGTGAAAGCAAGAGGAAGATGTTGACTGTTGTGGTATTTTGAAAGAAAATGGCCCCCAAAGGTAGTGGTACCATTAGGAATTGTGGCTTTTTTGGAGAAGGTATGGTTTTGTTGGAGGAAATGTGTCACTGTAGAGGTAGATTTTGAGGTCTCATATATGCTCAAGCCATATCCAGTTTTCAGACTACTTCCTGTTGCCTCTGAGTCAAGATGTAAGAACTCCCAGTTCCTTCCCTAGCACTATGTCTGCCTGCATGCTGCCTTACTTCTTGCCATAATGATAATTGCATAAACCTCTGAAAATGTAAGCTGCTCCCAATTAAATGTTTTTCTTTTGCAAGAGTTTCCATGGTCATGGTATCTCTTCACAGCACAAAGACAACTAACTAAGACAGATGAAGATAGCAGGGACTGGGGTATTGCTACAATAAGCTGGACCATGTTCTTATTTGGAATAATATGGACTTTAGGAGTTAGGGTTATGACACAGTTGAATGCTTTAAGTGCTGTTTAATAGGACATACTAGTAGGACCCTGGAAGGCAGTAGTGCTAAGAGTGATTTGAACCATGGAGGGATGGGCTCAAGAGGTTTTGGAGGAGAAGAGTTTTAGTATATTGCCTAGAAATTGTCCTTGTGATATTTTGGTGAAGAATGTAGCTGTTTTTAATCCTTGTCTGAAAAGTCTGCCTGAGGTTAAAGTGAAGAGTTGTTTTTTTTTTAATTAATTCCCTTGGCAAAAGAAATCTCAAAATAGCTTATTATAGATTCTGTTGTATGATTACTGGTGTTAACTCTAACGAAGATATATAATGAAACAGAGCAAGCTGAACAAGGAAAACTATTTGAGAAGAGGAACATCAGAAAGTGGAATGGAGCTAAATCCTGCATTAAAGGAGACAAACAGATTAAGAAATGGGGTAAGGAGAGTGGCAATCTCAGGGTAAAATCCCACCTAACAAGTTTCCAACTTGTAAAAAGGAATTAAAGAAAAGCTTAGAGCAGCAGTGGTGGTGCACATCTATAATCCCAGCACTGGGAAGGCATGGGCTGACAGATCTAGAGTTTGAGACCAGCCTGGTCTACAGAGCAAATTACAGAATAGCCCAGCTCAGGTAGTGAAGAAAACCATGGAAAACAGAAAGCTGGTGAAGATGTAATGGAACAAGGGAACATGTTCCTGTTCCAGCAATCAGCAGAGCTTGGCAGCTTCAGACATGTGGTTATGGCTTTAGAGTCAAGGATAGAATAGAGGCATTATAGAAGAATCTCCTTCTGCAACTAAAGAAAGCCACTGATGCCAGGCATGTGTCAGAGGTCCCTGCATGGAGGCCTGAGAGGCTATTGTGTGAAGCTGTGAAGGTAAAGCCTGGATTGCTTTGGAGACCCCAAGATGTTGGAGATTCGAGAACTGTTGGATACCTGCAAAGGATTGCTGCTAAGCGGGAGTGGAACTGACCTAAGACAAAGAAGTCTGTTGTAGTCAACAAAGCTGAAAGAGTTGGAGATCTGAAGAGCATTTTGACATCAGACATGGAGATACAGAGTTTGGATTTTGCCCAGCCTGATATCAGTCTTGCTTTGGTCCAGTATTTCCATGCTATGCTTCCTCCCCTAAATTTTGGAATGGTAATGTATATCCCATGCCATTATATGTTAAAAGTGTGTGATCTTCCTTTTGATTTTGATTTTACAGGGGATTACAGTTAAGAGATTGCATGAATCTCAGAAGAGACTTAAATTTGGACTTCATAAATAAGTTTAAGACCGTTATATACTATCATGACTTTTGATGTTGAACTGAACGCATTTTTTGCATTATGATATGGCTATAAGCCTTTGGAGGCCAGGGAGTAGAAGGTGGCAGTTTAAAAGAAAATGGCCCCAAAAGAAAAAAAAATAGCCCATAAAGGGAGTGGCACTATTAGGAACTGTGCCACTTGTTAGAGGAAGTATCTCACTGTGGAGGTGAGCTTTGAGGACTCATATATGCTTAAGCCATGCCCGGTGTTCAGACCACTTCCTGTTGCCTCTGAGTCAAGATATGAGAACTCTCAACTCCTTCTCTATCCCTGTGTCTGCCTGTATACTGCCTTGTTTCCTGCCATGACAATAATGAGCTAAACCTCTGAAAATGTAAGCCACTCCAGTTAAATGTTTTTTTTTTTTTCTTTATAAGGGTTGCCATGGTCATGGTGTCTCTTCACAGGAATAGAAACCCTAACTAGGCAGCTATCTCCTCCCACTCTCTGCCTTATTCCCTTGAGATAAGGTACCTCTTTGAACCTGTATCTAGGCTGGTGGCCATAACCGTCCTTGATCTTAGTGTTTGTGCCCACCCTACCTCCAGTACAGGCACATTCATACCCATGCCAAGATTTTTCGTATGATTTCTGGGCATTTGGACTCAGGTCCTCACATTTGTACAGCAAGTGCTCTTACCCACTTTTTCATCTCCCTAGCTCCACAACTGCAACTTCTAATTGAGCATCCTCTCTTATTACACAATTTATTTACCATTTTACATGCATAGTTTCATTTGCTATTTAATCATCCTAATAATGTGTAGGTTTTATCATTCCCATTTTAGCTACAAAGAATCTGAAGGAAAAAATGAAACCGAAAGGGTAATTTCTAAATGGGAAAGCCTGAATTTAAACCAGACTTCAGGTGATAACAGATTCAAACTCTTAACCCATTACTGAACAATGAATGCTTCCATAAGAGAGTTTCACACTACTAACCTCCTATATAGATATCGATGAGAGAGCTTATAATTTCCAAGAAAAAAAAACAGACAAGCATACCTTACTCCATTGACTTACATTTTACTCATTTTGTTAGTGTATGTGAGTCAGACAAAACAGTTTTGTTGTAACTTTTCTTACATGTAGGTAAATAGATGCTTGATCATATTCATCCCTTCGATTATCCTCTGTAGTCCCCCACCTATTTCCTAATGGTTCCCATCTTCTTCCCAAATAATCCTGCTCCTTCTCTTCTGTCTTGTTTTTAAATCTATACCTTGAGTATGAAACAAAATATTGTATTATTTGTCTTTCTGAAATTTGCTTGTTGTGTTCCACTTCTAGGACTAAAACTTCAGCTCATTGGTAGAGTCATTTACCTAGCAGCTTACACGGGGCCTTGAGTTCAATCTCCAAGGCAGAGAGGGAGAAAAAAGAAAAAAAGAAAAAAAAACCCAGCCATCAGATTCTATCCATTTTCCTACAAGCAAGATTTTGCTAAGTAGACTACATTTTTGGGGGCACTTATCCATTGATGGGTGTCTGGACAGGTTCTATAAAAAGCTATTATGCATAGTGCTGTGATGAACTAGATATAGAGGAATTTGTTTTCTCCTGATTGATTTCTTTGGGTAATACCCAAGAATGTTATAGAATAGATAGATCATACAGTGATTCTATTTTTTAGTTTTTAAAAGCATTTTTACAGTGGGTGCCTTAATTTACATTTCTACTAACAGTATATAAGATTTTCCCCCACATTCATGACACATTTGTTGTTTTGTGTTTTAGGCATTTTGCTTTGTTTGGGAGCTTAGGTTTGAGATTATTTTTCAGATTTTGTTTGTTTGCTTGTTTAGTTGGTTGGTTATTTGGTTGCAGATAGGATTTCATGCATCCCAGGCTGACCTGGAATTTTCCATATAACTGAGGATGGCCTTCACCTTCTGACCTTCCTGCCTCCACTTCCCAAGTTCTGGATTTACAAGTATTTATTGTGAGCTAGACATTGTTTTCTTGATAACGATTCTGATAGGTGAAATCTCGGTGTAATTTTGATTTGTCTTTCCCTGAAGGCTAAAGCTATTGAACATTCCATGTGTTTAATTGGCCATTCCTACTTCATCTTTTAAGAACTGTCTTCTTAGTGCATTTATTCATCAATTGAGTAGACTATTTGTTTCTTTGGCGTTTAATTTCATTAGTTCTTTGTGTATTCTTGATATTAATGTCCTGTTGGGTTCATAACTGGAAAAGATTCTCTTTCACTCTGTAGCCTCTGTTTTCATCTATACCTCTGTTTCTTTCTCTGGACAGACACTTTCTCATTCATATCATTCATTATTATTTCTTGCTGTTTATGTCTGGGCTTTTGTATTTCCACTCAGAAATCTCTTGAGGTGGATTCCTGTGTTTTCTTGACTGTTTCAAAGTTTTAGGTCTTACATTATTGCACTCGATCATTTTGAATTTTTTTTATAGTGTGAGATGGGGATCTGGATTCAGTCCTCTACATGTGGATGCACAGTTGTCATAGCAACATTTTTAATGTGTTATCTTTTCTTTAACATGTTTTGCCACTAATTTCAAGAATGGCATAATTGTAACTACCTAGGTTTATATCTGGGTCTTCTATTCTGTTTTTGTTTTTGTTTGTTTGGTTGAGTTTTTGTTTGTTTGTTTGTTTTGTTTTTTGTTTTTTTACAGCACCATGTAGATTTTGTTGTTGTGACTTCACAGTATAACCTGAAATTAAGACTATTTAGGCAAGGAGTTAGATATGAGATAACCAAGGCAAACAGCAACTATATCTTGGTAGCTGCTTCTGGCTAGGCAGGAAGCTAGGCATAAAGAAATCACAGTAGTTTCTTACTAGAGTTTCACATGCTCTGTTCTGATTAAAGATCCTTGAAACCAGTTAGCTTCTTCTCACTTAAGAAGCCCAGATCTGTGTTGCCACTGGAAACCATGTGGAAGTCTATGATGTGTGCTGCTGCTGACTGTTATGAGCAAGGAAGCTTCTTTTGTGGTGGTAGCAAGGACTGCAAACTCATAGCTGAGAATGAGAGACACTGAAAGCTTCCCACCCAAAAGAAAGCAACAATCCAGACAGGAAGCTACTGGAGAGAGTCCTTTAAACTGTAATAAAGATGCTGTGAAATGTAGCTCTTCACAGTTGATGACTTCTGGCAAAGGGGTGGAAAGGACTCCATTTTCTTTTTTTTTTTTTCCTTGAGACAGACGAGATAGGGTTTCTCCGTGTAGCTTTGCGCCTTTCCTGGATCTCACTCTGTAGACCAGGCTGGCCTCGAACTCACAGAGATCCTCCTGGCTCTGCCTCCAAGTGCTGGGATTAAAGGCATGTGACCCCACCACTGCCCGGCAAGAATAATTTTTTTCTCTTTTTTTTTTTAAGATTTATTTATTTATTATGTATACAGCATGTATGACTGCATGCCAGAAGAGGGCACCAGATGGTTGTGAGCCACCATGTGGTTGCTGGGAATTGAACTCAGGACCTCTGGAAGAGCAGTCAGTGCTCTTAACCCCTGAGCCATCTCTCCAGCCCCAGGACTCCATTTTCTTTAAGTGGCTGTCCCCTGGGAGTTTGACCGTGCTCCAATGAGTATATAGGCAACACAAAATGGATTTGGTAGTTTTGTCTGTTTGTTTGTGTTTGTTTGTTTGTTTGGAGGGAAGGAGAGCACAAGGGTGGGAGGGTGGCCCTGGGAGGAATGGGAAGCAAGTGTGATCAGGGTGCTTTGTACAAAATTCCTAATTAATTAATAAATATATTATGTTGGGGTTGGGGAAAAAGAGAGAAATCCAGGCATTGCAGCACTTCCTTAATTGCCATACATACTCACTAAAAAAGTATCTGCATCCTCAGAAGACTTTGATTCATTATGGTATCATTTGCTTAGTGTTCTTACCTCATCATCATTTTGTGAACTTTCAAGACAATCATGAAAAGAAATATTCTAAAAGAGAAAAAAATTCAATTTGGGAAGTGAAAAAGAGACATGCTATATGTCATTGCCTTGTTAAAAGCCTTTTAAAACTCCACAATTGTTGCATGAATCCTAAATGGTCTTATAATAAAAACCCGGAGCCAGATATGAGGGTGAAGGCTGAAAGATTAGAGAAGCAGAGCAAGCCACAGGCACCACCTCTTACCTCACCAACTCCTCAGCCTGTAAAAGCACAAGTTCCTGTCTCCTCCTGCCTTAATATTCCTTTTTCTGCCCAAGCATATCACTTCCTGTCTCAACCTTCCTAGTGCTGGGATTAAAGGTGTGTGCCACCACTGACTGGTTCTGTTTCTCTTTTAGACTGGATGAATCTCATGTAGCCCAATGTGGCCTTGAACTCACAGAAATCCAGACAGATCTCTTGCCTCTGCCTCCTGAATGCTAGGATTAAAGGTGTGTGCCACCACTGCCTGACCACTGTGGCTAACTCTGTGGCTGGCTCTGTCCTCTGATCTTCAGGCAAGTTTTATTTCTTGTATTACAAACAATGTATCACCAAATCTCCACTTTTTTGTATAAAATAACAAAAGAAATTTATAACTAATATAAGAAAAACTACATACAATAAGTACAATAACCATATACAATATATACAGTCAATAATTTCATTAAAAATGTCCAGTCCATGAACATTTGACAAATTCAGAGAAAATACTCCATTATTTATCCTATTTTGGTGAGTCCGAAGTGCTGTACCTAATTCACTTTCTAACTTGTACTACCAACCGAAAACTATCTTTTGATGTCTCTCAAACTTATACACTTTACACTTCTTTAGTGAGTTTCTTTTCTGAATTTGTTAACAAGGAAAACTATAACTATCTAGTCTTCAACTCCATCAAACACCCTAGGATATAATATCACCTGAGTAAACAGGAAGTGCATTGTAAACAGCTTGCAAATCTCTAGAAATGACAAGAGACATCTGGTTGCCTGGACAGTCACCCACAGTTCCTGTGCACCATTGGGGCATCCGTCTCCAGCCTGCAGGCCCAGAGTCTGGCAGCCTTAGCCAATGGGATGTTATCTATCCTATTTGTGTCAACGCACTCCAAAACATCTCTGAAGTATACCACTATTTACTTGATTTGCTGAATAAACTGGTACCTAAATCGTTTTTGTGTCTTGGTTGAATCATTTTCTTTGCTGTGAATCCAGGAGAAACCTTTACCTAGTAACAAAATCACATATTGTGATAACCCCTGAACTATTCTTTTGCTCATGATACTTTAGGTGTTTGTGATCTTTTGTGCTTCTCTGATGGTTCACATTGATACTGACTTAACAGGTTAACATTTATGACCCTCGCCCCTGGACACACTTATGAAAGATTGTCTTAATTAGGTTAATTGAAATTAAAAGATTCACCCTAAAAGTAGGCGGTGACCATTCCCTTGGCCTTAGTCTAGGATTATATAGAAAGGAGAAATCTAGTGCCTGAAAGATGGTTCGGGAGGAAGACATCTGTTGTGCAAGCTTGGATACCTGAGTAAAAATTGAAGAAGAGAACTGAGTCCACAAAGTTGTTGTCTGACACACGTGTACATGGTAGCAGGCCAACCCACCCCCCAACACATACATACACACACATCATGCCTACCATACTCTCTTAACTGCTAAGCCATATTGCTATCCTTATATCAGGATGTTCTATATATTTACTCTTTCATCTTGATTTGCCTAGCTCCCTTTTAATTGACTTAAAGACCCAAGGGCAGAATTCACCCCCCACTCTCCCACCCTGCTTGGGAACATTTATTACAGTGAAGATTCATCATTACCAAAATCAAAGTGTAAGTTCCCTTCAGAAGAGGTAATTATATTATAAACATAATAGTTACTTCCAGTGTGGTCACCACCAACTAATCAAATACTTCACCTTTTTTGCTACTGATCATGTACCAATCTGTAAATGTTAACCCTAGTGGAAACTGAGGGGGAAAAAATTATAGCTTACCAATCAATATTAAAATGAATTCTTTTTGCCTTTCAAAACAATAAATAGAAAAGTACAATCAAATTTCCTAATCAACAGCTAGTGTTGCAGATAATATGAACAGTGTATTTTTTCTATTGTTATAGAAATCTGATGTAGCAGGAATCTTAAAAATTCTTATTAATAAAATCAAACCTGAGGCCAGTTATTGTGGTGAAAGCTGGAAGATCAGAGAAGCAGAACAAGCCACGGCTTCCTCACCTCGCCAGTTCCTCAGCTGCTCCTGTTTCCTCAGACTGGAAGTTTCCGAGTCCTTATCCAAATGGATCTCAGCTGAACTGCTACTCAAAAGCCTAAAAGCTTAACCAGCCAAAAAGCTTCTAGTTTCTGGTCTTCTCGTCTTATGTATCTTTCTGCTTTCTGCCGTCACTCCCTGGGATTAAAGGCTCACTTCTTGGGATTAAAGGTGTGTGTCACCATGCCTGGTTGTTTCCAATGTGGCCTTGAGCTCACAGAGATCCAGAGGTATTTCCGTCTCTGGAATGCTAGTATTAAAGGTGTGAGTGTCACTGCCTAACCTCTATGTTTAATATTGTGGCTTTTCTGTTCTCTGACCCCAGATAAGTTTATTAGGGTGCACAATATTTTGGGGAACACAATACCACCACAATCTGACAAAATTATTATGACTTTTTAGCACAATAATTCACCTGATCTGACTGCCATTAGGCTGCAAAAGTAACATTCCTAGATACATAGTACAACTGTGCAAAGATAATCTGTGTACTAAAGTAGCACACATCCAGTAAAAGCCAGATATCATCACAAACTCTGCTCTAGGGATCAAACATATACACACATTCTACTCAGGATCTCAATGCTGGGAATTCACATAGAAAAAAAAAAGGGGGGGGGATTTGAAAATGGAATACCATAGTTACATTCTGACCAATTTTTCTCTATTACCTGATAATTATTTAATAGAGAAGAGGTTTGCATTATAACTTACATAAAAGGGGAACTGATGCTCATTTTGTAACTTGAAATAATGACTAAGTAGTTTCTAAGTGGGCGTCTATAATATAATGAGAGGGAAGAAAGAAAGAGAAAGAGGAGTGGGATACAAAGAAACCATGGCATTTTGCCACAAATAATTGATATATCATATTGCCAATCTTCTCTTGATTCGAGACAAACTAAGAAAGGAGAAATGTAAGACTGCTCTATTAGCTTTGAAAGGGATGGAAATTATCTTTTTCTGTTTGAAATGAAGATAAGATGGGAAATTCATAATCCTGTTGATAATTGAGCATCAGCTCCATTGCCTAATGTCTTTTGTGGGGTAATAACAGAGTATGAGCTTTTACCAATTTAAACCCAGGTAAGAAAAATTGTGCTCACCTTACACAAGAATATAAAAAGCATGAATCTCTCAGAAATATACTAACTGTAGGAAAAGCCTCTTCCCTAAAATCCAGTTCTTTCCTCTATTTAGAACATTTTTAGAGAGGGCAAGAAAAGAAATCTTCTCTCTATTGTCCTCTGTCAAATGTAAAATTGTGCAGTTATTTATATGCAGTAGAAAGCAAATATACTTGTAACATATTCTTTAAAATCATAAAGCCCACACATTTTCTCTATGATAACCAGCTTCAAGGAAATACAGTTTGAGAGAATACCTGCTCTCCATTGTAATAGAACTCAACCTATAACACTTTTAAAATGAAATACATACTTTTGTCTCTCAAGTCACTGTTTAAAAGATAAAGGCTATCTGATGGGGGGAAAAGTCCATCTAATGTCTCCAAGAAATACACCTCACCAACAAAGTCATTATTAATAGATAAAGAATCCATGGGTAGAAATAAGGAAGAGAAACCCTTTCCTCTCCCATGGTTTCATTATCAACTTCAAAATGACTACCACATCCAAGATATACAATAGCTTCAAACTTACGATAAAATTTAGTAGATTATAAATTTCCTAAAATGTTAGCGGATGGAAATAGAAGTATTAAAATAAGGTTAGTAAAGGGTTACATGGTTTTGATTATTTCAGAATGTTTTATAGTAACATATTTAGCCAGATGTTTGAGGAATTCTGGAATGATTATGTATGGAAACTTCTGTGTGTGTGGTGCTAGAGGTCAAATCTAGGCCCCTGCACATGTGAACTACAGCTTCAAAATGGTAATTTTTAATATTTAGAAGTTTAAAAGACATATATCTAGGGCACTGTATTATTCTAGACATTACTAATTTTCCTGGATATAATTTTGTATAGAAAGAAATGACATTTATACAACCACAAAAATAGAAAATATTTATGTGGCAGTCAGAAATGCCTGGATCTTATTGCTGCCATTCATTTTCAACATCCCTGTCTGAAGATAGATTAGAAAAGGCAATGGTGCAAAATTCAAGGCATTATACACATTCATCTAAAATTGTGACTTAGCACGTATTCTATGATAGGACAGCTAGACATTAAGATTAATAATGTAAGAAAGTGATCATCAAAAACATACCACAAGGATACTTGCTCACTGTGGTGATAGCAGCATTATTTGTAACAGGCAGAACCTGGAAACAACCTAGATGCCCCTCAACTGAAGAATGGATAAAGAAAATATGGTACATAAACACAATGGGGTATTACTCAGTGGTAAAAAACACAATGACATCATGAAATTTGCAACCAAATGGATGGAACTAGAAAAAAACATCCTGAGTGAGGTAAGCCAGACCGAGGAAAACAAACACAGAATGTGCTCACTCATAGTGTATATGAGACATAAAGCAAAGGAAAACCAGGCTACAAATCAAACCCCAGAGAAGCTAGGTAACAAGCAGGATCTGAAGAGGGACATGCATGGGTCACCCTAGGAAGGGGAAATAGATAAGATCTCCTGGGTAAACTGGGGTGGAGGATAAGAACATGGGGAGTGGGATGGTTGAACTGGGGGAAGGACAGAGAAGGAGAGTAAGAAAAGAGGTGTCTTGATAAAGGGAACCATTATGGGGTTAGGGAGAAACCCGGTGCTAGGGAAATTCCCAGGAACCCACAAGGATGACCCCAGCTGGGACTCCAAGCAACACTGGAGAGGGTGCCTGAACTGGCCTTCCCATGTAATCAGATTGATGACTTCCCTAATTGTCATCATAGAACCTTCATCCAGTAACTGATGGAAGCAGATACAGAAATCCACAGCTAAGCACTGGGCTGACATCCTAGAGTCCAGTCAAAGAAAGGGAGAAGAGATTATAGAAGCAACGTGGGTTGGTCAGGATCATGATGGGGAAACCCACAGAGAGACCCACAGAGAAAGATGACCTGAGCTAGTGGGAGCACACAGACTGCTGGGGAATCTGCATGGGATCAAACTAAGCCCTCTGAATGTGGGCAACAGTTTTGTGGCTTGGGTAGTTGGTGGGGCCCCTGGCAATGGGACCAGGATTTATTCTTAGTGCATGAACTGGCTTTTTGGAGCCCATTCCCTATGAAGGTATACCTTGCTCAGCCTTGATGCAGGGGGAGGGGCTGGGTCCTGCCTCAACTTGATATGCCAGACTTTGTTGACTCCTCATGGGAGGCCTTACCCTCTCTGAAGAGTGGATGGGGGTGTAGGGGGCAGCAGGAAGAGTGGGGGAGGAGGGGAAGGTGGAACTGTGGTTGGTATGTAAAGTGAAGAAAAACTTTTCAACAAATTAACATCTATCAAATTTTTTAAAAGGTGGAAATCAATTGAATAAACATATTAGGACACTTCTGCCAAATGAAACCACATCTGCCAGGGCCTCTTTGGAGCCATGGAGCTACTACAAGGAGTGTAAAGTAAAAGGGTTTGCAAATTACAGATCACTACTCCTTCAGAGTAACTTACCTGGTCTTCACAGAACAAGGAATAACAGACCATGATAAATGATGACCACATGAGAACAGGATTAGGCAGAGTGCTCGAGAGATCCCCAGAAATCCACAAGGATACATCCTCTGTAGACTGCTGGCAATGGTCAAGAGAAAGCCTGATCTGACCTAGTCTGGTGATCAGATGGCCAAACACCCTAACGGTTGTGCTGGAACTCTCATCCAATAACTGATGGAAGTGGATGCAGAGATCCTCAGCCAGGCCCCAGGTAGAGCTCCAGCAGTCCAATTGTCGAGAAAGAGGAGGACTGTAAGAGCGTGAATTGTTGAGACCAAGATTGGAAAAAGCACAGGGACAAATAGCCAAATGAATGGAAGCACATGAATTATGAACCAAAGGCTGTGGAGCCCCCCAGCTGGATCAGGCATTCTGGATAAGTGAGACAACTGAATAGCTTGAAACTGCTTGGGAGGCACCCAGGCAGTAGGACCAGGATCTGTCCTTAGTGCATGAGCTGGCTGTTTGGAACCTTGGGCTTACACAGGGACCCTTTGCTCAGTCTGGAAGGAGGGGACTGGACCTGCCTGGACTGAATCCACCAGGTTGAATTGAATCCCCAGGGGAGTCTTGGCCCTGGAGAGATGGGAATGGAGGGGAGGGGATGGGGGGGAAGGTGGGGGTGGGGGCGGGAGGGGGGAGGACAGGGGAACCCATGGCTGGTGTGTAAAATTAAAACACAAATATAATAAATAACAACAACAAAAAAAGAATGACCGAAAACTCCCAACTGTGATGCTTTCAGTACTCACTGTTCCTCATGTAGAAGGTTGTTCCTTGGTACATGCGTTACCTTCACCCATACCCAGCAGGAAGCAATTTTAAGAATACAAGGCCCCACATTCCCAAAGCAGTGGTTTGGGGCGGGTGGTTTTGTTGGGTCTTTTAATGGGTTTTGGGTCTGGGATCGTTTTTCATTGTTTAGGAGGGTTGGTTACAAGTTGTTGTTAAGGGTTAGGAAAAGGGCTAGGCAAAGGAGATTAGGTTTAAGGTGCTTGTTTAAAAAAGAAGAAGAAGAAGAAAAAGAGAGACAATTACTAGTTTTAAATACTTTACATTGGATTGGATTTTTTATATTGTCACAAATTATATATATTGAGATTGATATTGTTAGAAAATGCTATACGTATATTTCTAATCTTGTTCAAGATATTGTACTTATACCGTTCATTTAACAATGTAATGCAATTTGCTGATCCTTGAATATTATTATTACCAACTATTAAGATATAAAGAAATGAAAATTAGTAGTTAGACACTACAATTGAACCTGTAGTCATATTAGGTGTTTTCAAGATCAAGCAGATATATTTTAGATAGACAGGTCATCTTCAAACCCTTCAGAGATCTACAGAATATGGCCTTTAAAATGTTTTAATAACTTAGAAAATTTTTCTTTTTTGTTATGACTATGAGACATGTCAGCTCCTGGCAGTACCAATCTACTTCAGAGAAAATATGGGCATTGAAGAAACTGCATATGGAGTTAACTTTCATTGTGGCAAAAGTTAGCCACTGGACAACAAAGTATCCTTGAAATAACTGCTGACAAACAGGACAGACAGGACATGAAACAAAGGACTACGGATTCTTGCCAAAACAAGTGTGGTTGTGGCTTTATCAAAAGGCATCTTCTGAAGCCAGGACAATATGGCACCATCCCTGAAGTAGCCTTTGCAATCTGGAAAAGATACAGTACCCTTTTCTTTGAAGGCAGCTGAACAGGCAGTGGGCTAATGGCTTCTGATGTGCAGTGGAACAGCAGCTGAAACAGTTATTCTTGAAGAGTAACTAAAGCTCACACTTCTCAATAGTAGACTGGCATTTAAGAGAGGGATATGG